>NC_092353.1:36286049-36594691 GCF_963676685.1 Mytilus edulis
TAGTTGTAATACACTAAATATGACACAGCATTCTAATCATGAAAAAAGTGATAAATAATCAACATATCTTTTTACAAATCTCTCTGCATGGAAATCTATTTATGTACATTAGAACTATATATATAATATATATAAGTTTCAAGTTGATTGGACTTTTTAAAAACTACCTGACCAAAACTTTAATCTGAAGCGGGCAAAAAGGGACTTACAGACGGATGAATGGACAAATAGACAAACAAACAGATGCACAGACCAAAAAAAGGGGCATAAATCAGCACAGTATCATGCCTGTCAAGCCAGTCCTGCAACCAGCCTGCAACCAGCCTGCAACTAATAAACTTATTTACCCTTTTACTTCTTATGTTTGATTTTTCTGAACATATTTTGACGATCGATGAACGCAAATTTACAGAAATATTTATTTAACTGACAAAATATCAGAGGTTACACCTAACATAATGGCAGCAAATATTTCTTAATTGTAGACAAAAAAATAAAACAGTATATCTAAGGTGCTAAAAAACTATACATACTTTTATAATTATTATTTAGTAATATTGTTATCATGCCAACATAGAAGATTTTAATTGGTGATGGTACTAAAATAAAGTCAGTGCATTTGCTATTTTTTATGTATGTAAGAGTAATTTCAGAATAGTGTTATTTTTTTTTAATAAATTTGGTAATTTTATGTCATATTTAATCTGATTTCTATGAAATTATAAAATGAAGAAGTTACACATGTATTTTGATGTCATATTTTTAATTTAACATTTTTGTGGAACTGGAAATTGACCTTCTTTTGCTTTTTTTGAAATAACAGTAACTTGCTTCTGGCAAAATTGCATCTGATATATAACATGACATCACACATGAGATGACCAGAAGATAAATAACCACTTGTTCAGCAAGACTTGTACTAATTCTGACTGTTTACATAGACGGATCCTCTTTCGTGGGAAAAATTTGGTTGATTATATAGGGAATCATTGAAGCATGACTGGAGTGGGCCCCCCTTAGGTCAGTCAGCCCCCCCCCCCCCCCCCCCCCCCCCCCCCCCCCCTTTAATGAAAAGTTCTTGATCCGCCAGTGGTTTAAGTAGGTGTTAACACAAGCCAGCTGAAGATATATAGATATAATACTGTCATTAATTTTGATAAGTATAGATAGTTAGAGCTCATCAACATGTATTAAATGATACACTGCATGCAAATGATAATTCCTCAGCACTGTCTATTTATGGTTTCAATGATTACCAAATAACATAATTTCAATTGATATTTTATAGTGTGTCTTTATATACTACACTGTTTCAGGTAAGAGTGGAGGTTGGCGCCTGTTAGAACCTTTATTAACCCCACTTGCTTTGTATGCACCTGTCCTTACTCCTAAGTCACGAGCATGTTGTTCAGTGGTTGTCTGAGGTCTCTTATACATAGCTATATACCAAATGTTCACTGTTACATGACCATGGTGACCATCATATCAGATAACAACATCTTCATCAAAACCTGTAGACCTCCAATTTTTTAATTGATAATAATTAAAATCACAGAATAATATTTAGTATTATTCCATATTGATAAAACTTTAGTAGGTTTTTCTATATCAATAGGAATTTGAATAAATAAGCATATTCACCTGCGGAAAAAGGATATTCACCGCGCATAACGTCGCGTGCTTTTACCTGCACTATTTTGGTAAAAAAAACGATTGATGTACAATTGGTTTTGGTTAATAATTGCCATTACATACATTTCTCTCGGAATATGGAATAAAACTATTACTGTCTTTTGTTTCGGTAAATATGTGGTTTAATTGACTTTTGAAAAACTGATATTCACTTCGGTTGTTGGCCTCAGTGAATATCAGTTTTTCAAAAGTCAATAAAACTACACATTTACCTCATCAAAAGACAGTAATTGTATATTATTGCATAGCAATATAATATTTCCAATAGAAAGTAACCAAAAGTTAGCGTTGCAATAAATTCTGATATTGCACTAGTGCAATCCCTAAATCATCAAAATTCATGAAATCATCAATGAGAAACCTTAGTTAAACCAATCTTTACTTTCAAATATTATATTGCTATACAATAAAAGGTTATTGCATGAATATTGGGGAATATTGTACCTCGTAGAACATATATTGCACTCGCAAGCTCGTGCAATATAAAATTCTACTCGGGACAATATTCCCCAATATTCTTATAGTAAAGGAATTATAAAGAAAAGGTTCAATAAGTTTAAAGATAAAACAGTAATACAACACATCTAGTAATTAAAAGCTTACTAACAACAGCAACAGGCCCAAAATAAAACATGTTTTCGGATTGCAAACAAAAATGTTACTAGCAGTTTCTGACACAATTGCATAAGCAATTCTTGTAATACCATTAAGCTTTGAAACATTTACCACATGCAGAAAATAGTAAACATAAAAACAATAGCAGCATTCCGTGATGTAATACTCAATGATATACATGTGGAGGATGATTATTCTAACAGTTAAATTACACCAAAGTATTCATAAATATTATACCAAAGCTTGAAGCATTTCTAATTATTCTCAAAGAATTAAAGTACTTAAAATTCAAGATTTGAAGCCAAAAGATAGAAAATATCTGTAAGACTTAATTACAATTTCAATTTTGTAAATGTTAAATGAAAAAAATTCAAATTTCAACATTTTGAAAATTGTAATAATCTGTCTTATAAGTTCCATTCTCATTTTTGTGTCTCTAATTTAGATTTATTTTGCATATATTCAAAAAGATATGATTAACCAGATGCTCCACAGGGCGCAGCTTTATACAACTGAAGAGTTCAAACCCTGAACAGTTGGGGCAAGTATGGACACAACATTCAAGCTTGATACAGCTCTCAATTTGGATTGTGATTAAATAGTTGACACAACATAGGTTTCTGACACAGAATGAATGTGGTCTAAGAACTTAAACTTAAAACTTTTAAATTGGTCATTTACCTATTATGGTCCAATATCCAAAATCTAAATACATGGTTAGATTCAGCATATCAAAGAACCCCAAGATTTTAATTTTTGATGAAATCAAATAAAAAAAAAGTTCAATTTTTTACCCTTTAGACCTCAATGTGGACCAATTTGATAACCAAGCCCAAATACAAAAAATGTATCAAAAATCTAAATACATAGTTAGATTCAGCATATATCAAAGAACCCCATATATTCAATTTTTGATGAAATCAAACAAAGTTTAATTTTGGACCCCATTGAATTTGAACCAACTTAATTTGAAAACTGGGCCTATAATAAAAAATCTAAATACATGTTTAGATTCAGCATATCAGAAAACTCCAAGGATTCAATTTTTGTTGATATCAAACAAAGTTTAATTTTGGACCACAATTTGGACCAACTTGAAAACTGGCCCCATAAGCAAAAATCTTAATACATGTTTAGATTCAGCATATCAAAGAACCCCAAGAATTCAATTTTTGTTGAAATCAAACAAAAAAGTTTTTGGACCCCGATTTGGACCAACTTGAAACTGGGCCCATAATCAAAAATCTAAGTACATGTTTAGATTCAGCATATCAAAGAACCCCAAGAATTCAATTTTTGTTAAAATCAAACTAAGTTTAAATTTGGACCCTTTGGACCTTAATGTAGACCAATTTGAAAACGGGACCAAAAATTAAGAATATATGATACACAGTTAGATTTGGCATATTAAAGAACCCGAATTATTCAATTTTTGTTGAAATCAAACAAAGGTTATTTTTGACCCTTCAGGCCCCTAATTCCTAAACTGTTGGGATCAAAACTCCCAAAATCAATCCCTGCAACCTTCCTTTTGTGTTCATAAACCTTGTGTTCAACATTTCATAGATTTCTATTTACTTATACTAAAGTTATTGTGCGAAAACCAAGAAAAATGCTTATTTGGGCCCTTTTTTGGCCCCCGAAATCCTAAACTGTTGGGACCAAAACTCCCAAAATCAATCCCAACCTTTCTTTTGTGGTCATAAACCTTGTGTTTAAATTTCATAGATTTCTATTAACTTAAACTAAAGTTATAGTACGAAAACCGCAATGTGTCTTTGGGCGACAACGACCACGCCAACCTCACACTAATATACGACCTCAAAATATTTAGGCGTTGTATAAAATAAGAAGCCCGTCTCTTCATTTTATAAATTACCTAGTTGTCTTATTTAAGTTAGTCATTATGATTGAAAAAAATCAACTGATGAAAAATTAGCATGATTAGACAGTACCTGAACCATGCAAATGAGTATATAAATCAGGCCGTTACTTTTTTTCATTTGAATTGTCTTACATTAGCTAACTAAACGGTATGGGTTTTACTCATTGATGAAGGCTGTACAGTGTGACCTATTGTTGTTACTTTCTGTGTCACTTGGTCATTTATGGAGAGGTGTCTCATTGGCAATCATACCACATCTTCTTATCTTTATATTCAGTCAAAGACATATATATGGCAGACTTACCAGACCATAATTAAAGCATATGTATATATATATACATGCATATGTATATCTAGATACAAGATATGAGTTATCAAGCAAGCTCTTCTGACTTCTAAAAACATAAAGCTTTGACCAATATTAAACTGATGATGGAATGGCATTCGTATTATTTATGTCTTATACATTGTAATTGCACTCTGCTACATTTGAAAAAATGCTGACGAGACAAAAATTGACTTGAGAAATTAATCCAATGATTTTACTACCAGTTAAGAAAATTACAATGAAACTGAGTTATGACTGCTTTCTTGAAAACTTAACTCGATAAAAAATCTATCTAAGTTGTATTCATAAACATGATAAATATTGAATTTCAGTCTACTTTAAACGATTTTCATAACTGAATGAAATCATTAATTCCTGATCTTACAGTAAGTTTGACAAGACCATGTATTATAAGACAGATTAAAGTTTCTAATGATGTTAACAACTAAAGGTCACAGTACAGTCTACAACAATGTGCAAATTCTATGCAATTTGTAAGGTAAAAAACCCTGTCAAGTTTGAGGTTCATCTCCTTATCAAAACATACATATATCAGCCCCGTAGCCAGGAATTTCCAAGGGGAGGTTCTTTGGACTCATGAACTCGACTTTAACAGTCACAATTTGAACAAAACGTTGACTTTAACAGTGCTTATTTGATTTCAAGGGGGGGGTTCAGACGGGGGGTTCAGACCGGAACCCCCCTGGCTACGGGTATGTATATACAAAATACCATGTGGAATTGCAAGGTGATGGCGTCTTCATGCTGCCTTTTGATTGTTAATCAAAACTCTATATCAATTAAGGTTTACATTTAGGCCAGAGAATACTGACCTTATAAAAAGGTGACCTCACGAGACGGGCTTCTGCTTTAAAAAGTTCTCGAAAAAGAGGTGGTCACAGGAAAAAAGATTTAGAGATTTCTGCCTTTATAAATAATACTTTAAGACAGAAGATGTGATTTCAGCTCCTCAATTGTGAAATTTCCATTTCTATGTAGCAACATTCCAGCAGAGCCTGCATATGAAGTATATCTTTTCCCTTTAGTTTATAAACTTTTCCATGGCTTGTATTTCCTATCATGATACATGTAATTAATTTTCTTGATAGAGGATTGCTACTCACAAGGAAGCTATTAAACCAAGAGTTCCAAATGGCGAAGTTGAAATCATCCCTTTGTAAACTTTTTACGACACCATAACAAGTTGGTTGACCTTTCAGGACTATCTGTTTCACAGATGATAGCAGATATGTTCCAAACTACAATTTCATCCCAATTTTCCCTAATAGGACCTGCCAATTTTGACCAATTTCCTGGTTTGAACTAACATGAGCACCACAACAGGTGCCACGTGTGGAGCAGGATCTGATGACCCTTCTATAGCACCTGAGATCACCCCAAGTTTTTTGTAAATTTTGTGTTGCTCAGTCGTAAGTTTTTTGTTGTGTTTTGTGTACTATATATATTGTTTGTCTGTTGTTGTTGTTTTGGTTTTTTTTTTGCTAGATGGCGTTGTCTGACAGTTTATTTTCGACTTGTCAGTTTGAATTTGACTTTGGTAATAGTATTTTGCTCTCTTTTATAGCAGGTTTGACTGTAATAGCCAAATAAAACCAATATCTAAATGGACACTTGCATGACTTGTGTAGAATTAAATATAAAATATAAGTTGCAAATTCATCTGATGATGCTCTAACACTTTTCTGTTACCATTGTAAGATAGATGTACATAAATGTTAATCTTTACTATCAAGAGCCTTGATTGATAAGTAGATGACTGGGTTCCTACAAGTGTATATCCATCTTTGCCATACACTATCATTACCAATAGCTACTTAAGTCCCATTATCAGATCTAACATGTAGAGAATAATGCATAACAAACAACTCATTTGTCTCCTACTAACTGCTACCAGGGACAAATTGTCCATTAATGTCCCAAATTATAAACCCTTATTATAGTGACATAATGTTCAAATATTGGTTCTCGGCACTTTGCCGATCCTATGTAATCTCTGTGGTCCCAATTAAGCAATTTTTTTCCATCTGATTGCTATCTGATAATATTAATTGGCTAATTATTGTAAATAATAAGACCACAGATTCCATTACTGCCTGTAAATACCAGTATAATCTCTAATCGTTATTGATGTTAGAGGCTATTTCTATATACCATTAAATACATGAAATGATGGTTAAATAATTGCTTATGGATATAAAAATTCACCTTAAATATGCTCAATTCTATTTATGCTCACTAGTCTTGTGTGGGTTTCTATTATCCAACAAATTGTTCTGTAGGTAACTTATCAAAATTTATATCATTTCAAATATTTTGGTTTTTCCTTCAGAGAACTTTAACACTAACCACAAAAATGTGTTTTCACCTGGAAAAAGAAGCTTTGCACCAATAAGGTCATTGTGACCTGTGATGGTACCCTGGTAAAGCTGCCCCAATCCCCAGTAACCTAGAGTTATATATTTGTTAAGTCAGCGACATTGTACTTCTAAATGCTTCTGTTTCAACTACTTATAACACATAATCTATTTATTTTGCCATCTATTCTTTGAATGTGTTTTATAAGTGATAGCTAAATGTTATTAAACATACAATACATCATATACCAATCGATACACTATTAATGTTGTTTTTTGTAAATTTATCTTGAAATAAGAACTTGTTTAGTAATCCAGTAATCTTCACAAAAGACCAAATGACTTAGAAGTTATGATATACAGTAACAAATGACAACCACTGAAATACAGGATTCTGACTTGAGACATGCACATATAATGTGACAGGGTTATAAAAATGTTTGCATTGTAAAAATGATGCTTTTAATTTGTCCAATGTTTAAATAATAATAAAATTGAGAATGGAAATGGGAAATGTGCCAAAGAGACAACAACCCGACCATTGAAAAAAACAACAGCAGAAGGTCACCAACAAGTCTTCAATGTAGCGAGAAATTCCCGCACCTGGAGGCGTCCTTCAGCTGGCCCCTAAACAAATATATATTAGTTCAGAGATAATGAACGCCATACTAATTTCCAAATTGTACACAAGAAACTAAAATTAAAATAATACAAGAATAACAAAGGCCAGAGGCTCCTGACTTGGAACAGGCGCAAAAATGCTGCGGGGTTAAACATGTTTGTGAGATCTCAACTCTCCCCCTATACCTCTAGCCAATGTAGAAAAGTAAACGCATAACAATATGCACATTAAAATTCAGTCCAAGAGAAGTCTGAGTCTGATGTCAGAAGATGTAACCAAAGAAAATAAACAAAATGACAATAATACATAAATAACAACAGACTACTAGCAGTTAACTGACATGCCAGCTCCAGACTTCAATTAAACTGACTGAAAGATTATGATTTCATCATGATGAACATCAGGCACAATCCTTCCCTTTAGGGGTTTTAGTATCATACCATCATAACATATATGAGAAGAACATAAGAATGTTTTTTTATAACAAATTCCAATTAAAGCAATTTAACTTTTAATGCTCTATTATAGATTTACAGTACAGTGTTATTAACTCTGATGATAGTATTAGAATAAGAATGTTTTTAAATTGAAATTGTACTAAAGTTTTGAAATTAAGGGAAGAGGCATCACCTTACAGTCAATGTACTGTATTCATGGTTTTTATCAATGGAAATTATACAACCATTCTGAATTTTGATACATTATAAATCTCTTTTGCAGTTCAACAATTTTTCAAAAGTTGCAACAATAAATGCTGCAATTATTTTTGAGTTTACATTTATAGTAGTTGGTTCTAGAATCTGGTTATGTTTGTGAAAGAAAATTAAAAATCTAATTTCTAAAAATAATTCTTATTTCTAAAAATAAATCTAATTTCTAAAAATAAATCTAATTTCTAAAGATAAATCTACTTTCTAAAGATAAATCTAATTTCTAAAGATAAATCTAATTTCTAAAGATAAATCTAATTTCTAACATGTCTAAAGCTAAATCTATCTATGAAAGTGTTCCAAATGGTGTGAAGATATACATCTGAACAGAACATCATCTTTTGTTATTCCATTTCAAAAATCTGATTATTATTGATCAAATGTCAATTTCAGATGAGGATTTGAAATTATACATATATACATGCCAAAGATATCTACTATGGTAAACTGACTGCTAAAGCTAAGGTCACCATATAGCGACTAAATTCTCTACTTCATAGGGAAGTTCTCTTCTTAACAAATTCTGTTACATTTAAGCAATATTGACATGCATACCATTGTAAGTGCACATATACATATATTAAAACCGGAATGTGTCCATAGTACAATGATGCCCCACTTGCACTATCATTTTCTGTGTTCAGTGGACTGTGAAATTTGGATCAAAACTCTAATTTAACATAAAAATTAGAAAGATCATATCATAGTTAACATACACGTGTACTAAGTAGCAAATCGATTGGACTTGAACTTCATTAAAAACTATCTTGACCAAAAACTTTAACCTGAAGCGGGCCAGGTTGAAGAACGGACGAACGAAGGAACAGAGGGAGGGACAAACAAATGGATGCACAGACTGAAAAACATAATGCCCCTAGGTGGGGCATGAAAAGAAGTTTTGTTCCACTCTATTTAGGAAACAAAATTTGTCTTCAACTATGACATACATTCCTATTCAAATTGTACATATGGAAACAGCGATGACAATAAAGATGATAAAAGTATTAGAAAATATTTATAAAAATAAGGAGATAAGGTACAATTACCTCTGAGGCCAATTTCCACCAGACCAAACTGTTAATTTAAATGGCTATAGCGCATTGTATCCCAAACTCTGTCTGACTGACAAAATGTCAGACAAAAAATCATTCTGTCACACAGAATGTTTAAAATTTTTTGGTTGACTTTATAGTAGAAAGATTCAAATTTCTTTTTCGATCAGACAAACTCTTAAACAGTTTGGCACAGACTGCTATAGGGCACTGTACAATTTTCACCTTTGCCTAATGTGACATTTACCGTATAACAACTGAAGGAAGAAATTATCACTTTCTTGCCCTACCTTCCATATTGAATATTCTAGATCTGCAATGGAGGTGACAGAAACTAAGAAGTCAAAGTAATTATAAAATATATAATTATGTCATATTGATTACAATTGTGATCCCATGACAATCAAAATCATTTTCTGTGAATTAAATAACAGGCCTGCAATCAATTTTTACTATGTGACTTAGCATACAAAAAATAACTTTGGCATTGGGTAATATTATATAATGTAAAAAAAAAATCACTTAAACCTATCGATCAATAACACTTATTAATGTTATTTAAAATCTTTACAATGCATCTGTTTTTTACAAGAGCATGTGGTTTTTATTATCTTTTCCTAATCAGCTTGCAAAAATAAGTATGTTTTATCTGAAATATATCTCTTTACTTCGTTGATTGACTTTAATTATTTTATTAGTTCACGAGTTAAATACATTTTAAAAAACTTTTATATTCATGTTTAGAAAACATCTTCAGTAAATAATTTGTCTGTGTATTTTTATCACACCCAAGGCATATTTCCAACAGTAATATTCATTAATAGTTGCATTATGTTGCCAATTATTCTCTCCTACTGTACCTTCAGTAATTAATTCCATAATGAAAAGTTGTCAATTACATTTTAATGACTAAACATGTACAGGAAATTGATCACCAATACATAAACTATCAATTACAAGATCAAGTGATTATCCAATTAGATTTGCAAAGATAATGTAACCACAGGTGTTTCAATACACAAGATAATATTGGAATTTTCCTACCTTGCTTTCATCAGTAACATCTTCTAGTTTATGTCATTGAAGATGCTCTATCCATAAGGCAAGTTGCTGTAACAAATGGACTGTTCCATTATGGCATCAGAGGGGTGGTCAGGTCAATACATTGATTATCTAATCATTATTTTAATCACACTGTTCAAGCATTGTCAGTTGTTCTGTATATATCTGGATAATAGTTTTTAGATCAATTTCTGTAAAATATGAATTACTGGTATTAATAATTGATGCTTATACTGAACTATATATAATTTATATATAATTATCTGGTAATTCACAGAAAAACGTCATACCAAAATTACTGACTCCTTTTTTTAATTACATTTAATGAAAAATGTCACATAGTCTCAACCCATTATCAAGCAATTTCTTATTTATAAACTATATTTATTATAATGGATGACAAATAATATGACATGATTGATCAATATTAATGCATAATTTCTTTTTTTGAAATAATACATTAGTCTTTTTTAATGACCCTGCAAATTTAATTACTCATTCATTACATGTAAGTTGAGAACAATAACAGACATTTTAAACATGCAGTCTGTTATGATTTTAATTCAACTTGATGTGGTCATTGTGGTCCTAGTCTGAAGATATTTGCATACAAGGGGTTTGGTGGACTCCATTGTAACATGCAGTCTGTTATGGTTTTAATTCAACTTGATGTGGTCATTGTGGTCCTAATCTGAAGATATTTGCATACAAGGGGTTTGGTGGACTCCATTGTAACAAGCAGTCTGTTATGGTTTTAATTCAACTTGATGTGGTCATTGTGGTCCTAATCTGAAGATATTTGCATACAAGGGGTTTGGTGGACTCCAATGTAACAAGCATCTCATTACCTTACTAAATGTTTAAAACAGAGATTTTCAAGTCAGATTAGTACTGCACAAGAATTAAAATCTTGCTTAAAAAGTAAAATCACAAAAATACTGAACTCAGAGGAAAATCAATTCGGAAAGTCCATAATCACATGGCAAAATCAAATAACAAAACGCATCAAAAACGAATGGACAAGAACTGTCATATTCCTGACTTGGTACAGGCATTTTCAAATGTAGAAAATGGTGGATTGAACCTGGTTTTATAGCTAGCTAAACCTCTCATTTGTATGACAGTCACATCAAATTCCATTATATTGTCACCGATGCGTGAACAAAACAAACAGACACAATATGTGTTTGTTTGTTTGTGACCTGAGACAATTTTTAAATGCAACCTTTTGACCATCGGTGTAAAAAGGAGGAAGGTGTTTCCCAAGCCACATTATAATTTATATTGTGATTAAACAAATGAGAAACATACAAATCCAAATATCTTCCATAATTTAATTAACTCTTATATGTAGAACCTTACTACCATTTTAAATCAAATTAATATTAGATCATCTCAAAGTAGTTTGCAATGAATGTATATGTTTACAGGTCAAATTCAATTTCAATCTTTAACTTCCAGCATCTGGTGCATAATGATTTTCAGGTATGTTTGCTTTAAGTTTTGTTAAGTTGTGATGTATGTCTCACTCTGTGATGAATGCACACAGTTTTGACAGCTGGATCCGAATTATTGTTACATCAACCTATTATTTATAAAAAAGAAGATGTAGTATGATTACCAATGAGACAACCTCTGCAAGAGACCAACATGACACAGAAATTAACAACTGTAGGTCACTATATGGCCTTCAACAATGAGCAAAGCCCATACCGCATAGTCAGCTGTAAAAGGCCTCGAAATGAAAAACAATTAAAACGAGAAAACTAACAGCCTTATTATGTCTGTTTGTGTAGCTCACCCAATTTTATCAGTATTATTGAAGACTGTCATGCAAGTAAATTAGGTTTGCTTAGCTATTAAACCAGGTTTAACCCACCATTTTCATTTGAAACACATGTGCCAAGGTCCAAGTCAGGAAGATGAAGGTTGCTTTTCACTCTTTCATTTGGTTGTTGGTTGATAACATTCAGTTTTGTCAGTTTTTTTAGGACATCCCCTTAAATATTTTACCTTCGAGCTGTAAAATTATTTTCATCTTATTATCAATTTTGGAATGTATTTAAAATGAAATTGTTAAATTCATAATTTGGGGATTTTGTTATTTGTAATAGAATTCTGACGAAACTATGGTTACTACTACTTTTATTCTTAGATTTTCTTTTTCATAGAATCACACAGTATTAGTCCAAGATTACTCTGACTTCAGAGTAATCTTGAACTACACAGTATAGATATGAAATGTTTTTTTGTTTTGTGTCTGGGGGGAAATACATTAAAAATGCAATGAATTTTCTCTTTTTTTATCTCAAAATACAGGCATTTACCAAACAAATAATTATTCTGAAATCTTTAAATAAACATGATAAAGGGGGATAATCCTAAATAAATATTTTTAATAATTTTGTTTTATATATTTGAATGACTTCCCTTGCATCAAGCAATACATGGCAGAAACCAGTAATTTTACAATAAATCTTGAGAATTCTATGGATTTATGATTCTATTTCCTTGAAAAATAATTCAAGCTTATATATAAATAAAATGTATGGTTTTGAGTGCTTACATGTATGTGAATAAAGAAAATCTTTCAATTTGGGTGTCTGTCCAGCATGGAGATTTCAAAATTTATACACATGCAAATGCAAATAAGGCATAAAATGTGATCCTCTGATACAAATCTAGTCCTCACCTTCTAAATCCTACTAATTGCAGACAAGAATTGGCAAAATTCAAGAAATAAATGATATTCAATGAATTAGAGCCTTGTCCACACCTATTTAAATAAAGAATTTATTATTATTATTATTATTATTATTATTATTATTATTATTATTATTATTATTATTATTATTATTATTATTATTATTATTATTATTATTATTATTATTATTATTATTATTCTCACCATAAAAATCTCAACATATTTTGTTTACATAAATCTACTGAATTCCCCCCCCCCCCCTCCCCCCACTTTGAAATGATGCTGTTTAAGTGAGGAGACCATAATTAAGACTTCTGATTGGACCCATTTGTGAAGGAAATCTCCAACCTGTGTATGCAACTACTTACTTACATTTTGTAAGTACATGTACTCACTGTATTAAAGCCTAGTATTAACATTCATTTATTTTTTTCGGTTCTAATGATGCATTTATATACCTCATTGCTTAACTATAGCAAACTTTTTGTATGTAGTGATTTCTTATTACTAACAATGTATTGTGACTTGTATGAAGAGTTGTCTCATTGGCACTCATACCACATCTTCTAATGTCTATTAAGGGTGATATAATATTTACTCATTTGTTTCTTGACATTGTTCAATACAATGCAGCAAATGAAACAAAATAGTAAAAAGGTTAAATTATAGACCTTTTGCCATGGCCAGCAGGTACATTATGTGGATGAAAGAGGGAAGATAGGACCTTTATGAATGTCAGGATTTAAATTTATTTAATTCAGGACCTTGGGATTTTCATGTTTTTAAGCCTGGGATTTCGGTTTTCGTAATCTGAATAGTTACTCAACTTTAAAAATAGCCAATCCCGGATACAAGTGTATGAGCAATGTACTTATTGTGTTTTATTTTTGTACTATCAATTCCAAGTTAACTTTCCATAGCAGTCAGTGAGAGAAGGTATTTCACTTCGTATCTAATATCACCTTTAATTCTAGGATGAACCCCATTTCTAACTCTTGAAATATTTAATTTCCTTTGCGTCAGTGGGCATGACTCTTTTCCGTACACACTCCTCTTTATATGCGATCGTTTTTAATATAATGTATACAAAATTTATCGACATCTAACGAGTTAATTTTTCTGGACAAGTCGTATTTTGATTTTGCCTGCTTACGGAAGGGAGACAACTCGAAATGATAATATGGAAGACTCCATTTCGGCTGAAGGGGTGTTGAAGTTACACCTTTACCATGTGGACTACATTTATTTTGATTCAAATGATGCATATGATTTAAAATTATGCAACAACCATAACCCTCAATAGCAGACAGACAGAAATGATTCCATGAGTATCAAATTAGTCAATGGAGTGGGGAATCCAGAGCAACCATTCAATCTGATACCCCTGAAGTCAAGAAAACTATACGCATGCGCATAATTACATAAACAAACCCTAGACTTGTGATTTGGTTCAAGAACGTTTATTAAATGATAATTAAACGACCTAAATGGTTCTCCTTTTCTTTATGAGAGAACAATACCAAATATCTGTTTCATAACGTTGACATACATGACATATAAGAAAAACTCCACTTCAGTTCTTATATGATAGAAATAGATTGATCAGAATTCAGAGATCTCTCACATTTTATCAAAACTGGGGAATTCCCTCTGACATGTTTCTAAATTTATAAAAACACTAAATATAAATACTGCTTAATTCTGATTTTCTGTGTTGTTAAAAATATGCATATAAGTCAAGGGAAATATCAAACATTACAGGAAAGTCAGAGGCGGATTTAGGGAGGGCAGGGGGCCCGGGCCCCCCCTTTTGAGAAAAAAATTTGGTTGCTTATACAGTCGATTCCACTTAATTGCATACCGCTTAATAGCATACTTTTCTCCTGCACAGAACCATTTCCCATTCATCTAATGTTAAATTGTACTATTATGCATAGCCCCTCAAGTGGCATTTCGGTTAATTGCATAGAAAATAATCGCCAGCTAGATATGCTTATTTAAAACTGACAAGATTTTTGACTGGAAACAGCAATTTGGTAAGTATATTTTTCTTGAATGCATCATATTTTTTTATATTATTTCACATTTACTTCTGTGTTATTTAAATAAAGTTTTAAAACAGTTTCTTTCGTGTTTATATGATTATAAAAAAGGCCTCGATGTGTACACAGGTAAAGTTTCCCATATTCTATTTTAAGCCTCGAGGTCATAAAGATGTCAATCAGCTGATTGTTGTAAAAACACAACCATTCTATGATCTTCTATCTCAAAAGGTGTTAATTATTGATTACATTTCAAACATTGTTCATAGATTACATTTTGGGTGTATTTTTAAAACAATAATGCCTGCTAATTATCGATCATTATCCAATGTGCAATCTCGTAATTTGGCATGGGGTGATCTACATTTATGTTAAATATTACAGGGCATTTATATATGGTTGAAGAATTTCATACATCAATCTTTCATTTTTAATATTTTTTTAAAAGAACATTAACTTAAAATTATTATATTTTCTCACTTTCAACACTCGTGTCCAGCAAATAACCCGTGCAGGGCCCCATTACCTGTTAAAACTGCTTTGCATACTGTATACGAAACTAACGAGGTTATTGTAACAGTGTTACATCACTGTGCAATCGGTAAATACTGCACATTAAAGGCAGTTCATTACACATTTATTGTATCAAATGATTATAAACTGTATAGCATTGTTCAACAGTTTGTTTTAATCAAAGCGTAAAAATATAATTTGTACATCCGGGTTATAGAAACAAATCTATTTTTAGAACAATTTTATTTTCGTATCTCAGGTAAAGGAAAAGTCGGTACATAAATAAACTAAAACTTAATGTGTTTATAAACTTTATTGAAAGAATAAACAATGAAATAAAAATGCACAACACTAGACAAATAACTTTTATTAGAATAAATAATCATTCAATATGTTGCAAGTGGATTATGGACGTTCATCTTTCTTCAGGATTTCCTCTATCGATGTTATTTGACTCCGTATTTTGGCATTTCAGATATAAGCATACTCCGCTTTATTGCATAATTTCGTCTGACAAATAGGCTATGCAAATAACCGGAATGTTCTGTATAGGGAATCACTGAAGCATGACGAAATCGGGCCCCCTCTTCGGCAGCCCCACTTTTGAAAATTTCTAGATCCGCCACTTAAAGTTGTTTAAGTTCAATCCTTTTATTTGTTTTTACCTTTTAAAGCAAGACAATCATAAGAATCTGAGATGTTCCTTAATGTTTAGAATAAAACGGTTGACATGAGGGCATGGCACTGAGTCAATGGTACAAGTCTACAGATTGCTTGAAAGCAATCGTATCCCAAAAAACATGTACTTGAATAATACCAGTAGAATGTTTTAAGGGTTCATGTGTAAGGAAATTCAATCCTCTTTATCCCATCTGAATTCGTACTTGTTCTAAAAACTAAACTTATAACATCCTGCATTTTATGGGTCACTTTTGGTTCACGAATAATTTTGAATAGTTAGTATTTAAAGAAGTCCAAATTCATAACTAGAACTGGTATTAAATTTCTTCTTCAATGCCAATCAACTCATTTACAATTTGTAATAAAAATAATTGTCTCATATGCATCAAAGATTTGAACAGTAAATTTACTATACAAATCCCTAAACAAACCCTTGAAATTATATATCACTATAAACTGGTACATAACATCTTTCCAATGAAGATCAAAATGTATTTGAAAGTAATCAACAGTCGTTGCAGATTAATCTTTAATTCTGTTGGGGAAAAATATTGTAAACAAATGAAATGTACAAGGATTTTTTTGTAGAATTTTAAATGGGTCTCAATCGGTGGAAGGAGGGGGGAGAGGGTAGGACCTGAATCAGGACTCTGGGATTGGGTGTTTTTAAGCTCTGGATTTTGGAATTGATCCTTTCGATCAGGATCTGGCAATTCTTTTTTCGAATTTTGGGATGTCAGATTTAAATTTCTTTATATTCATGATATTAGGGACCTCAGGTTTTCATGTTTTTAACCCTGGGATTTCAGAATGAGGTCCCCTCCCGTTTCAAATTAAAAGATCAGCTGTTGTGTCCAATCCATTTGTCTTTTTTGAACAATAAAATATGTTTAACTGTTTAAACTAGCTGTTGTGCACTGCAGTTTGTCATCTACAAGACTGCAACCTAGTCATTCTTAAGTAAGAAGAAAATGTTATTTCTAGTCTGACAAGATATAAATGAGAAAATGTTCAAATTTACATAGACACTAAGGTTTGTATTTAACACAGGCTATTTTCTTCCCATTGCCAATATTTTATTACTATTGACAACACGTCTAGTGCCTGTGATTGAAATTTTAACAGTTTAAGTGAAATTGGTTAAACCTGAGACTATACTATATATATATGTGTTATAGTCTCAGGTTAAACATGAGCTGTGAACTGTCAGTGAAAGGTAGAACTCTAGACTGGTATCCCCCTTTTTCCTTTAAATTTTGCACTTTATCTTTGAATTTTCAAACCATACGTGAGTAATGTATTCTCTTATGGATGAATCAGGAAGTAATAAAAGTCCTTTCATTTTCACAAACTCCAGGCTGCTGATGCTGTTTTTTCCAGTTGCCTCCCCTTTCCCGCTATTCTGTTGATTGTCGAAATATAGAAAGGGAAATTTGATTGGTCTACTTTTTAAACTTCCAATGAAACTCTTCGAGATATCGAAAGGAAGTTCTTGACAGGACGTGACAGATATTGTTTACAAATGGACGTCGTCTGTTAGCCAAAATCAAAGTCAAAGAAGCTCCAATTAACTTTCTCTTATCTAGTTTGTAGCGTACATTTTGATTACACAACTGTCAATAGAGTAGACGCTTTAGGCTTACACAAAGTGCTTGTCAACTCTTATTTATCCAGGCCACGGCTCTGGTATGTTTTATGAAATGACAAATGTTAAAACTTACATATATATATAGATCAGATGTGCTCCTTTATCTGCGGTTCGAGCTGCTTCTAAGCACTAAAGAAAAAGACAGTTGAAACTTAATAAAAATGATGTCAATCTGGTTTATGTCCCTTCCGGATTTTAGGGGGCATTAATTATATAAGTTTTACCCTTGTCTTGACCCTTGGCCTTGTCTGTCCGTTGGCGTTGTAAAGATGGTTTTTGTTTTTAACTTTAGTTTTTCTCAACCAAATGTTATGAATCTTATACAAAATGTCTCATAGGAGGCAGGCATTACCTTGAAATGAGACATAGTCCATATATGAATTATACTTTTTTAATTCAAACTTATTCTTTATACTTCAAAATTTGTTAAAAAAAGAAACGGAAATACTGTAATGTTTCCGATATTGATCCTGTTGGGATTTTAATTGTGATGTCATTTTCAGTGTAAACAAAGTAACTCTAACATCAGGTAACGTTTTTTTTCATATAAATTAAAGAATTATTAAAAATGAAATAGTTACAAAAAATGTATTAAACCGTGCTCCTTCCTTATAATTTTTCATAGTCATGACAAACTAGACCGGAAGTAAGAAATTGTTTTCTGTGAAATGGGGGGAAATAAAAAATAAGAAGAAATTATGGATTTTGAGTCCATAAGAAGATTAATTTGTTTTAAAAAAAAATATTTTCTACAAGTTTCCATTTGGCTTCATCCCCATATTACCACAAACATGACAAAGCACATAAAGTTTGAATTTTGGTAGCCTCACTTTAACTGTTTTAGAGTTATGCCCCTTTACAAATGGAAAATCTGCTGCATTTTCCTATCCACAAAACTCAGATCAAGTCCAAATTTTGGTACTAGCGTCACTATTACAGTTCTTCAGTTATGTCCTTTTATAACTTTATATGATATGCAAGCAGGGGCATCATCTGTGTTCATGGTCTTATTCCTCATTTATTTTCTAAATACTTTATGCCTTTTTGCGATCACAGCAAAAAAACGAATTTAAATATATTTAAGACGTCATAATATTATTTGGACGAGAGAATTGACAGATATTACCTGAAAGTGAAAAGTAAGAAAGACAATTCGCCCCACTGCCAACTCACCACACTTTTTACCAATAGACCCACTTTCTACTAACTCACTCCATTCATGCCATTCTTGTTTTTCTTACTGACTAAAAGACATAAGCCATATTAGGCCAAATAAAATTGCATTGTATTGAGCACTGTATGTTTTTTGTAATGTCAAAATATTTGTGTCCTGCATGGGACAAAATATGATTATCACAATATATATGGACCATAATTTGGTATTCGGCCTTTGGTTTCTTTTTGTATCCTTTTTTATAAGTTCTAAAACTTTAACTTTTATTCTGTGGGTTGTGTTGGTGTTAGAATAGTATTAATGGAACAATTGAGTTTTTCAAGAAAAAAATAATACATTTTGATTCACCGTTTACATGACAGGAAACCAAACAGGAAACCAATCTTTATTTTCTTTATTTTGTACAATATATTTCAAAAGACATAAATGAACACCATAACTAGTGTTACTTGCTTCATGTTAATATTTAAAATTTATTTTCAATGTTTAATTAAAGTTTTTTTTAAACGCGACAGGAAACCATAAGAAACCGAAAGCATTTTTTTAGTTTTATTTTATTGCAAAATCTGCTTAAAATAGTCTGAACAGTATACTTTTTCTTAAAATCCATCTTAAATGTAACAGTATTATAAAACTTCTAAATATGTGCTTGTTTTGAAAACAATAAGTAAAATTTTTTTCAGAAATTTCCATATTTTCTTCATTGATACAGGATACCATAATCGTTGTATCTTGATGTTTTAGCCAAAACAATGTATTTATATTTGGTTTTGAAATTCCAGTTATATACAATTTATTCCAAATCATTGGCAATGTAAAATTCTTTAAATCCAGTAAAGAAAAAAACTTTTAATTTGGAATTAAAATCTTTAAAATAGGCACCATGTGATATTTGTGACCTGTACACCATCTACATGGTTTCCACATTTTAACCTACTTTAGTGGGCTAAAATCAATAAAGTACTTCCTTTCAAGTCATGCATGGTAAAAGTTTACTTCTCCTTTGACAAGTTTATTGCGTTTCTGAAAAGTGTTTGCAGAACATGAATAAAAAAAAAAAATTAAAAATTGTGACAAAGATACCAACTTTGTACATTCCAAGTGTAACGGTATATTAACATGTATTTTTTATTAAGTTATCTTTATTCACCTAAAATATCCAGTAATATTTACTGCTGAAGCAAAATCAATCCAACGAGCATCGGCACAATGATAAGAGACGTAATGTGGATTGAATTTTCCAAGGACCCTTTACATCGTTATCAGGAAACAAAGTGTGTCATAACGTCTGTCAAATCTGAAATCGATTTTGTCAAGTCATTGGGCATTTATTTTCACACAAGATCGTATGAAACATAATGCACATAGGAAAAACAATAGACCCCTGGTGCAATCTCTTTGAAAATTGTATTTTCCTTTTTTAAACAAGACGAAACAAGTCTACAGATTATGTTTGCTAACATCCCGTTGGAAACAAAAACAATGTTTAGACCTAGTATTTCATACATCCGGCCGTAAGGGCGTGATCACATGTTAGTCACATGTTTCACGTATGACCGGAAATGATTAGAACTTAACGACAAAAACAATTTTAATAAAAAAAAGGAAATAACTGGACTTCTGTTTCGTTTGAAATGTAACGCATAACGATAACGTCATTTTCTAACTTAATTATTACGAAGAACAAAACTAGAATGTAAATCATCTCTGATTTACCTGTTTGAACATCTTGCGAGAGTTCATATTTGCATATATTGTTATAAAGAATTCTATTACAACAAAGCAGATTACATCATCTAAAATTTGCGTTACGAAATTGGAAACCAAAGTAACGCTAGTGTTCTTACACCTGCTACAGAAATGCTTATAGTTCTCAGCATTTTCTTCTGACTATTCTTATTGGTCGATGTTCTTTATTATTTGAAAGCAAAAGTTACGAATTTGCCGGTGACAATTATCTATAAATTAAATCAGTCAGCGTTATGCACTTCGGAAGCGAAAAGTAACGCAAGAAACGACACAAAAATACTGTCGTATAATCTTTGAAATTTGTTAATTTCAATTTTTTTTCTAGGGAAGAGTAGCATACACTTGGATGTTGATAAAAATAAAGGCATCTTTAGATGTAGTTACAACTTTTCTTACAGTAATACACATTTTTATCACTTTTCTATCGTTATAGGAAACGAGCCCAATAGCAAATTATTGTCCATATGCCTAATGTTTAATTGTTTACCATAATGCTTTGCCAGGACACTAACTTAGTTTAGTCACACTTAGATAACAAGTCATTCCAAAGATTGCTGGACATTTCTAAAAAGTCCAGTAAAAATTGGTTTTGTCCAGAAAAGTGTGATGTATTGCTGGATCAAATACATGAAATATCTGATATCATTTTGCAGAACTTTGCAAATAATGATCAGCTGTAACTATACAAAAATTTGATTTAAATCCTCTAAATGATAAGCCATTGATATTTCATTTTAAATCTTTAAATTTATGATGGGTCAATTTTTTTGGGGAAAATGCTTCAATACCTTTAGCAATGTTTTGACTGTAATTTAGATTTTAAGAATTACTTTTTTTCTCGATTGGACATGTCAAAAGAACTGAATTTTACTACATGTATTACTATATAAAACATGAAAAAGTTATTTGGAAACTTTAATAGTTAGATTGTTAAAATGGCAAATATCCAAGAGGATCAGTTGACTGATTAGAATTGATTTGAATGGCTGAACATTTAAGTGAGTAGACTTTTAGTAATTCAGTAAGGCCAAGGGAAATAACTCTCATTCTTGTTTTGGGTCACTTGTTCATATTTGCCAGTTATTTAATTTAACTGTGTTATACAGTTAGTTCTCAGCGTTATACATGTTATACAGAATTTACCTTTTTAGTTATTAAATTGGCAAGTTAATATAACAGCAAGAATTCCTCAAATTTTCTATGATTGCATTTCAAGATAAGACCATTTTTAGCCATCAAAATTACGAAACCCATAAAACTTTAAATTTATCTCATATACATTTTTGGTACATTAACCAGTATTTTTGCCAAAATTTCTTTGAGTACATGTCTAAATATGCAGATTTATTAAAAAAAAAGATGTTGTGTGATTGCCATTGAGACCAATCTTCACTAGAAATTAAATGACCAGAAAATGAACAAATATAGTTCACCATTCAGACTTCAGCATTGATCAATGAGTAAACTCTAACCACATACAGGTAGTGTATTTTACCCATCCCAACAAGAAAAGCCATATGAACTTTTAAATGAAGATGGTATTAAAACTAATAATGTCCGGGACATTTGTAATGTTTTTAATAAGTTTTTTACATCTTGTGTTGAAAACCTGAGGACTGACAGATGTATGAGCAAAAATAATGATTATGCAAAATTAAATAATTTTGTACAAAAGAAATTTACTAAGTCAGAACAAGTAAAATTTTCAATTCCACCAGTCACAATAAATGGTCTATTTAATGAGATGATCAAACTTGACATTAATAAATCCACCGGATCTGATAACATAGGACCAAAAATTTTAAAATTGAGTGCTCCTTTCATAACTTCATCTTTAACTTACATTTTTAACAGAATAATAGATACAAGTACATTTCCCTGTGTTTTAAAGAATGCAAGAGTAACCCCTGTTTTTAAAGCTGGTGAAAAATTCATGGCAACAAATTATAGACCAATTTCTGTACTTCCAGTTTTATCAAAACTTTTAGAAAAGCATGTTTCAAAACATTTGTTTGACTATCTTAAAAGATTAGATCTTTTACACCCAGCACAGTCTGGGTTTCGACAAGAACACTCTTGCCAAACTGCCCTTATCAATATCATAGATAAATGGATACAGGATATGAATGATGGTAATATCAACTTAGCAGTCCTGTTGGATTTTAAGAAAGCTTTTGATGTAGTAGATCATGATATCCTCTGTAAAAAACTTGAAATTTATGGATTTGATAATACTGCTGTTTCTTTTTTTCAATCGTATTTGAATGAAAGAACTCAACAAGTACAAATTGGTAATGCTCATTCTGAAAAACTTCATATCAAGTATGGTGTTCCCCAAGGCTCCATATTAGGCCCCCTTCTGTTTATATTATACATCAACGACCTTCCTATTTATATGAAAAATTGTTGCACTGATTTATATGCCGATGATTCAACCTTACATCTTTCTGGTAATTGTTATCAAACTCTTCAGTCAAAGGTACAAGAAGATTTACATGGTGTAGAGGCATGGTGCAATGATAACAATATGTTCATCAATAAAAATAAAACAAAATATATGATTATTGGAACGAAGCAAAGAGCAATGCCACATTACAATGAGAGTTGTTTAACTATTAACAATCAAGTGATACAATCTTCCACATGCGAAAGTCTTTTAGGCATTAAAATTGACCCTTCCCTCACATGGACAACCCAAATTGACTTGATCTGCTCAAAAATATCATCTAGACTATATCTACTATTAAAGATTAAAAAATTTCTAAATCTAGACTGCAGAAAATTATTCTATAATGGTTATATCTTGCCACTTATTGATTATTGTTGTATAGTGTGGAGTAGTTGTAGCAGTGAGGGTTTAAAAAGGATATTAAAATTACAAAAGAGGGCTGCTAGATTAATACTAGAAACAGACCCATTCGCTCCTTCTGCACCCTTATTCAAACACTTAAACTGGATGACAGTTGAACAGAGAATAAAATATCATAAGTTAGTGATGACATTTAAGTGTATTAATAATGATGCCCCATCATATCTTACTAACAAGTTTCATTATGTTTCAGACAGAAATCCGTACCCCTTGAGAAATGCTGTTCAAGGAAACCTCATACTCCCTAAACCAAAAACAGAATTATTCAAAAAATCTTTTATGTATTCTGGACCATACTTGTGGAATAATTTGCCAATACCGTTAAGAAATATTACAAATATTAATTCTTTCAAATACAAAATAGCAGATCATTTATTGAAATCAACCTAACTGTATAAATAATATAAAAAACTGATCATGTCATCATGTTTATTTTTTCATCACATTTTATCAAGTTGTATTGAACATTATTATCACACTTGACTTTTTATGCTAATGTATGTATGCAATGTACTAGTATATGTTTGTGTTTTGTTTGATTTTTCATTACGAGGGCCTCAGGGAAGATTAGTTATATAGCTAACTGTGTAACCCTCTTAAAATAAAGTATTGTTGTTGTTGTTGTTGTTGTAGTCAGCTATAAAAGAGGGTTAGTAAAAACCTTGGGGGGGAGGGGGAGGCTGAAGGCTGATTCTCCTATGGATTTTACTCACCCTCTCTGATTTGTTCTAAAAGGGTCAGTAGAGAACCTTATAACAAATTTATCGCACACAGTACTTTTCCTGCCTCATTCTGTTGAAAAATAAACAATAAAATACAACACTCTTCAGTAGATAAACGTCTCCATTAACAGTAGATGTGACTTCATGAAACCCCTTGAAATTGGCTGACTCCTATGTAACAATTTGAGGTTACAATATATATGACAGCATTTAACCAAATACAATGTCACAGTTTACCCGTGGTGTGTTAAACATGCATATAAACAACAATGTCCTTACTTACTCTTTAAATGTATGTAAATTTTAATTTTTGAGGTTTATTTCAGGCTAAAGCCAATCATTATAGTCATTTGCAAGAAAGGTTGATTTTGTATTGCATGTCTGGTCTTGAAATAGTCAGTTGAATAGAAAATCTTGTTTGAGTTGAAGGTTTGTAGTCTGGAAATTAAGATCTATTCTGGATGGAAGAAATGTGAAGGTGTAGAATATTGTTTAGAAACCTTCTGTTATGCATAGGACTATCAGTTTGATACATTTACATCTAAGCAGACTAAGAAAATTGAATGAATGTGCTTTCCGACAATTAGATCTATATGGTCTTGTGTGAATTTTGTGTGTAAAGATGAATAATTGCTAATTTTAACAACATGCAAGTTTTAGATAGGCTACATGTAGGTTGTAAGCAGAATTTGTCAAAACTATGAAAACAAGTATCCAATTATTTTCCCCCCTGAATCCACTAAAAATAAAAGAACACAGTGACTGTAAGAAGACATTCTTTCACTGCATTTTGCTAAATTTTCAACCTAGTAGGGTGACGGTCCAGTGTTCTCCCCAGGGCCTTTTAGAATCATGATCATGGTAATTGTGAATCTTTTGTGATGCTATATTTCTTGAATGTGATGCTATCTGAGTTGGATTTTTCATAGATTATGTTTTGTGATGCTATAAATTTTTAGAAACAAGATGGTATTTTAAATTTTCCTTTTTACTAGGATGCTTAATGTAATGTTTGGGGAGAACTCTGCAGTGGTCAGAATTATAAGCCTCATTACAATTTTATTAGTTTTTCCATTACAAGAAGGAGCAACACATATTGTACAACAGCTTTTAACTTTACTCTGTAGTGGACATAAATTATACAAGGAAAAGTATTGATATGTACAAATGATCAACAGGTGGAGATGTAAATGAAACAAAGTATGAAACACCTGCATAATGACATTAATGTTATTAAACGGATAGTATATTATATATGTAAACTCGTAAAATCTAAATGTGTTTGTATTTCAAATGAATATATTTGAAATAATCTTTTTATTTTTATCCAGGATTTAATTTATTGACTTAAGTATATTGGAATGCAAACAAGAAATTGTCATTCAGATTATAGTATAAACTTTGCCAATTCAGACACAGAACAAATTTGGAATTTAATGAAAAGGGACATACAGTTTGAAGATAAAATTATTGTTTTCAACGTAAAAGTTTGAAGCCCAAACAAATCTTTAGTATATTATATTTATTTATTTGTTGATAAAAAGTTGAAGTCTGGTGATTATTAAGATTTTTATATCTTTGAGTATGTGCGTAACACCTTTGTAAATTAACTAGAAGAAAATCATTAGAGGTCGTGACAGAATCGTGTATGGCGTCAATATCGTTGTAATGGATTAATCCTCTGATCATTTATAATAGATAAACGATCTGATTGTTCACAATTTATGAGCGGACCCACATATAGCATTTTTTTTCCTTTATTAGAAGTATTTAAAATACTGTTTAACTTCAAACATTGTTTAAACCCATTAAATTAATGTGACTTATTAAGTGTGTACAAATATTTAAGAAATATTGAAAAACGGGAATAGTGATTTGGAAATTTTTACCATTTTATAAAAATGAGAAATTATAATGAATACAATAATTACAATAAAGGACGAAGACCTAAAACAGCACCTTTAAAAGCAGTGAGTAAACCATTATTTTTATTTTGTTTTTCTCTTTAGAAAACTTATGCATCTACATATATACAACAATGTATTTTTTTTATTATAAATTTTATTTGGCAAATTCATCTCATTTTCCATATAATACAATGTAGTAATTGAATTGAAATTCAGACCTTTCAAAATCATTTTGACTTATGGTTTATTTGACTTGAGATAAAGAAATTCAGTTAATGTGGCCTTCAGACTTGACATAACTTTTATCGCTTTTAAAAACACTTATTGATAATAAAATTGGAAAGAATTTTGGTTGGGTCAGAGTTGATGTTATTCTTACTCTAGGTATGTTTATGGATGATTATTTCTAGTGACATTATTTTCAAGTCTGCCAATACAAAAAGTTTATTTTGTTGAACTAAAGTCAAAACTTTAAGAAATTCAGTGAACATTCCATGGCAAGATTGGGAAGTACTGCAGATGATACTGAAATTCAGGTTTAAACTATGCAGACTAGTCGACAAGTTAAATACAACTGCGTTGTAAAAAAAGCATTTTTTTTAATTTCAACACCGTAGGGATTTTGTCAAAATTTCAGTGCAAGATTAATTACTCATTTAATTTTTCAATGTGCAAAGAAAAATATTCTTTCATGTTACATGAATTAACACTTAGATACTTTTTGTGATTTAGGTCTATTTATACTTTGTGTATGTATACATGTATATATTTGAAAAACGAATTATGAAATTTCATGTCTTAATATTTTTTGGGAAAATAAAATACCTTTAAAATAAATAGGAAAATATTTTATCTCTTTTACTCAAAATGTGTTGGAAATTTAGTGCATTTATGATTTTATGGCACACTGCATTTATCTTGAAATCATGCTTATATGTACCTCAAGTTGTTGTCACATCTTTTAACTTGATTTGAAATGTAGTGCACATGTCTTCATTCTGAAGAGTACTTATCAGAATGTATACAAAATAAGAGTTTAGACTCAACACTCAGTAGATGTACTCCCATCATGTAGTTTGCATTTTTGTTAAAGTAGGCTGACTTTTGGCAGACAACTTGAAAAAAACAACTTTTGTCCTTATTACTTTTCTGAGAATATTTGGTGCATTTAGTTACCGTAGTGTATGAAACTTACTTACCAATCAATTTGAGGGGCTTTGTTGGCCAAGTGGTCTATGAGTAATCGAACTACTGTATCACAGACACTATAGCCTGTCAAATCTTAGAGGTTGTGAGTTCAAATCCTGCTCTTGCCAGGTGCTCTCATCTCCAATCTTAGTTGACTAGGAATATCAGTTTTCCTGGCAAAGGTGGTGGTTCTTTCTGGACTCTGTGGCTCCCTCCACCAATAAAGACTGACCACCACAAAATAATAATAGGTTTAAAAGTTGAAAACCAATCAATCAAGAAATAAAAAAATCAATTTTTATATGATTGCAAAAAAAAATTTGGTTTTGTATAACGCTATCATGATGTCTTTTGTCTGAAGACATATTTGGTTTCTGGACAATTACTTTCGTATAAGTATTATCAGATCTCTATAAAATTTTACCAGATGGTTCATTACCACAAAAGGATGGTTGGGATTGATTTGGAGGTTATAGTACCAATAAATTAGGAATTAGCATTTTTGTAGTTTCCAGACAATAACTTACAGTGTGTAAGTGCATGGATCTCTCTGACATTGTACCACAAGGTTCCATATCACAAACTTAAGGAAAGGCTGGGATTGAGTTTGGGGTAATTTCCCCAAGTGCAGTATATATATATATAGCTATATTAGTCTTAAAATGGTAGGTACTTTCAACAGTATTTTAAAATGTGGTGTATATGCATATATGCTTAACTTTATAAGTTAATGAAAGAGATACAGCCATACAGGGTTAGATATATATATCATGTATATATAACATTTTGATAGAAATAATTACATAATTATGTGCCAGTGTATCATTTCAAAATATAAAAGTTATATAATTATACAAGTATTATCCAGTAATTTATATTTTGCTTAGCTAAGTAAATATATTGTTATTATAAATAGATACTACTAAAAAAGTACTATAGAACAATAAATCATAGATTGATAGAGCATTGTAACTTTGAGGGGGAAAAGACCTGGGAACTCCAATAAATCTTTTAAAATTTTAATAATTAAATAGATAAAAAAAAGTTCTCACCCTTCAGCAGGGGGTTACAAAATCAGACTAAAGGTATCTTGACAATTGGCCTGATTTGTTTTGTCTTTTATTATTGATATTAATAATTTTTATAATTAGGTGACTTGGCAAATTGTCAGCTCAAATCTGTATGGCAACATCTATCTGCTGACTGTTAACAAGTGGTATACATAAAAGTATAAGAGAATCAACCATGCTAAATAATATTGTTTGCCCCTTTCAAAATGATGTTAATTGATTTTAAATTGCATTGCAAGCAATAGGAGTTTTATATATGATTTATGTTGATAATTATTAACATAGCTTTCAATATACCTTTTCCAAATTATTTACACTATTAAACATACATACTTTAGAGTTTTATTTCATAAATTTAAAATGATTTTATTCAGGTATACCTTTATACACAATATATATAGCATATATAGATATATATATAAGTGCATATAGATATAGGTATATTTTCACTGTAGAGATCTGAGCCTTTAGAAATAAGAAAATATGCTTTTCTAGATTATATCCATTTGTTGAATTAATCTAACAGTACAGAATGTTGAGATTTTTAGTCACAGTTTTGGATTAGGCAATTCTTTAACAGATATCTAAGTAAAATTCAGCATGACTTTTGAATGTGTAAGTATTTCCTCAAAATATTGTTTAGACTATACATTTACATGTACAATTTTAGACATATTGTTAAGTTAATTGACATAAAGAAACTAATAGCAACATTTCTGTATGCAGAGTATTAAATAAAAATAAAAAAATCCTTGTTTGCATTCTTTTGCTATTTTAAACTGAGTTTTTATATCTGATAGAATGCAATCTTTGCTTTCTTGAAGCGTGAATTGTAAGAAAGGCTCTTTCGTGATCACTTAATCAACTGACTGACAGCTATAATAAAAAAAATAAACAGTTGGCAAAAACACATAAGTTTCTAAAAAAGTCAAAATACTAAGATCTCATTAGCCTGGAGTCCTGGCTTAAATCTTGTCAGTATACGACACACAGCCAGATATCAGGCGGGGTTGCCAGGCTAAAATCTCATTTTCTTTTAAAATTGAGTCTTTTTACAAACCTTTACTATTCCTTAAACATGTTTGACTTATATTCTGACACTGCTTTACATAATTTTCTTGTAAGTTAAAATTTAAAATATGTTTTTTCAGTGACATTACCTTCAAATTGGAATCAAAAGCGATTTGAATTTAAAAAGTCAGTCTTCATGGTTTGATTTTTCCAATTTTTGTTTAACAGACATACTTTTTTTGATGATATTCAAGGCCTTTTAAATTTTTGAATCCCTTCATTGCTACATGGTATATTTATTCATTATTTGCCAATCTTAAATTCATTTCACATATAGGTATGCAGTGACATTCTAATAAGTTTGTAGTACTTTACTTATCATGAAATAAGTTTGATAAAACTTTTAACACTGTTATTATGGGCCTTAAATACCTCTTGCTCACAAATATTTTATTTTTTAATAATTCAAAGCTGATATTCTCTTACAAATTGATCCAATGACCTATGTTTTGTTTTAACACAAAATCTTCTGTTTTGAATTTCTATTGTTTGAAAATTTAATAGAGTTCAATAAACAATTGCAATAGATTTGTTGTAGGTTGATGTAGGTGTGTATAATCTTAGTATTTGTTTATTTAATTACCACAAATCCTAATTAGGATAAACGCTTAAATGAATCAGCATTTTAAATGTTTTTGTGTACATTTTTTTAAATGCTTGAATCTTAACAATATCATATTTGTTTGATTAAAGATAGAAATCAAAGATCGTTAACTTTATATCCAAATTGCATTTTTGTTCAGGTTTTGAATAATTTGAATTCTGATGGATTTTAGGTGCAAAATGATACAAGTAAGATGATATTTTATATTCGATATTAAGATTTGTAGTAATTAGATCATTCTTTTTAAGTCGGAAAACCAGATCACATCTAGAAATTATATGCACAACAGATCTTTTTAAATGAGGAATTTTTGAGAAATTATATCTGTAAACTAACTTGAGTTGAGCTCTAAAAAACTTGTTCGACCCCACCACATTCTTTCGTGACCTTTTATAACTGACTAGAAGTCACTGGATTTTCTCCTTGAAGGCTGTGCAGTGACCATTTTTTGTCAAAATGGTACTTGTAGTAGTACACATATTATTTTTATAAAGTCACATATGATTGATAAGAAACAGAATATGGTGTTAGATTTTTATGCCCCATTTATGGGCATTATGTTTCCTGGTCTGCACATCCGTTCTTTCGTTTGTCAGTCCTGCTCCAGGTTAAAGTTTTTGGTCCAGGTAGTTTTTGATGAAGTTGAAGTTCAATCAACTTGAAAATCATTACACATGTTCCTATGATAAGATCTTTCTTATTTTAAAGCCAAATTAGAGATTTTACCCCATTTTCACGGTCCACTGAACATAGAAAGTGATAGTGTGGATGGGGAATCTGTGTATTAAAGACACATTCTTGTTTGACATGAATTCATATACATGCACACATGAACGCACAAATTGAATAAGAGAAGGAACATGCTTATATTGCTGTTTATCATCTTAAAATCACAGTATTTAGGCCTCTAACATTCATCAAAAGCTCTCACCTCTTTAAAAGTGCATAGGGCCGCCACTGGGTGTGACTATTGAATATAATTATGTATTGAAAAAAATAAATGTGGGATTTAAAACTTTAACTGGAAGTTTTTTTTAGTAGATTATTGCAGCTTAAAGAACTTGCTGGAAAAATATCTGTGGATTTTTTAAACACATTTCAGAATTTTGTACAGAGAATTCTTTCTTACCATTTAAAAAAAATTGTTTTTTAACATCCTTTTATTTTTGTAATGCAGGGTAATTATGATGTAATTGACTCGCCGATGACCAAGGTGGTTGAGCGTGACTGTGGGTTAATCCCAATGATGAATGGACACGGTAAAGAAGCAGGGCTTGTTCCCCTTAGTAAGGAGGAAAGTCAGAAGGAAGATGAGATGACCAAAAGATTACACGTTCTTCAGGAAGAAAGTTTAGAGCCATTAAAAGAAGACTTGTCAGAATGGCTTGCAAAAACATTAAGTAAGTCGAGCATATTTGAAGTTCAAATGGTGACATCAGTGTTTAACATGCAATTGTTATTCCTTTGATTTAATTTAACCTCAAACATGTGTTCTTGTTTGAATTGTTTCCTAATTTGTCTTGTTAAGGTCTATAATTAATATAGCTTTCTACTTGGTATTGGATTTGTTATTGAAGGTTGTAGGGTGGCCTATACTTGCTTACATTTTCCACATTGGTTGGTACTGTAATTTTATACAATGCTCCAATAGTTGTTAGTTAAGTTTTTACGACATTATGTTATTGATTTCTCTATGAGCAGCAGAACCGCTATTTTGTCATGTTTAGTCATGGGTTTTATCCAACAAAGATAAATAAGATGAAAAGTAGAAAAACTCCAAAGAAACAGCATCCAAACAACTCAATACAGACATCCTAGAGAGTCCAGCAAATTGGCATACTGACAAGTATCTTTGTTGGCTCATATGTAACAATATTTCTCCATTTTCTGTATCATCTATATTGACAGATACTAAGCTTACCAACAGCTATCATTATATAAATGTATGTTGTAAAGTTTTTTATCTATTGTTTCAGAATTATTTAGTGGGTGTCTATTTTAAGTAATGTTGGAATTTAGGGTATGGTTTGTCCTTGATCCTATCTTTTTTTTTATCATGAATACGTACTTAAGGTTGATTTAATATAAGATTTTAATTAAGCTTAATTAATTAATTTGGCAATAGTTTTGTTGAATTATCAAATTGATTGATTATTTGTGAATAGAAGATTTTTATGAGATAATAAGCAGAGTATAGGAAAAGAAATAACAAACTTGACCTTATATGTATATATATTAGGGTACTACTGGTTCAAAAATAAATTCAGAAGAGTTTTAAAAATTGGCAATGAAATTCTCTTGCACTCACATTGCATTTAAGCCAATGAAGGAATCTCATTTCCTAATCTCCTGTATTACCTAGTACAAATGTACATTTATACATGTTATATATTTATAAAATTGTAAGTAATTGTAAATCAAAAAGATTTGCATTTTCAGAATCCAGAGCATTTGATTTCAGGTTAATCATTTCCAAAACAAAGCAAATAACCATAATCAGTCGCAGATCCAGAAAGGGGGGGGGGTTGGAACCCCCCTTTTTTTGTTGGACGATCAATGCATATAAATGAGGACATATAGTTGGAACCCCCTCCCCCCTTTAACCTGGGTTGGGAACCCCCTCCCCCCCCCCCCTGGATTTGCCCTTGATAATACTCTTTGAAAGTAAACATCACACACTGTGATTTGTTAACATCCACAAAAGACCGCTAAATGCATAGAATAGTTAAGTAGAAGATAGCAAAATATATTTTCAAAGAGGAAAATGTAGAGGACAAAAAATAAACACCCCACTCACTTATCTGTTTCTTATAGGGATAAAATATATTTATAGCAAAGAGAGATAATAACAGATGACAGCATCTCTAAAGCTTTGTATTTTCAATGCAAGAAATAACTTAAATGTCATTTTGCAATTTGTTTTTTCTGCACTGCATTTTTGTAAAAGAAAAGTAGAAAAATAGTGTTTTCTTTAAAGAAATAAATAGAAATCTGTTTTAACATGTACAGTGAAAATAACCAGAATATCTTGTTTGTCAACATGACCTGTCTGAAGCAGGAATTTCACTGACATAAATTGATTCCTTATTAGAATTGAACCTGTTATTTATTTTATCTTGATCGATGCATGTGTTACAACAGTTGATAATTACAAGCTCATGAAGACAGATAATCTCTTTAACACATCAAAATCATTGTCAAACTTCTTGCAAAACGCCCTTTGTAGACCTCCAAGGTTTTTTCTGGCTGTTGGTATAAGCGTGTCCAGCAGAAGTCAAATGATTATTACCCAATGTTGTGACATTTGGTGACGGGTGTTTAGAGTTTTGGTGACATTTTATGATAAACATCTGACACCTGTTTGTTGATGATCTGATATCAAGGTATATTAATTGTAAACAATATGGACTGTCCGTGTTGTCAGACTGGCTGGGGGGTTGCTGCTTGCCAGAGTTGTATCATTTTACCGCTAGTAGTATCTATTTTCAGAAGATTTTTATATATATCATCTTTTTTTTTTAAAGTAGTTTTTGTTCATGTTTTTTATCATATCAGTGTTGTTTTTTTCTGAAACCCTCAAGTGGAAAGATTTTAAGTTAGATATATAACAATTATAAAATGTAGTATGATTGCCTACTCTCCACCAGAGACCAAAAATTCAAACAAGAAAACTAGTGGTCTGATTTATGTACATGTAGAAAACAGTGAATGAAAAATAAATATGATATATAGCGACAATGATAACCGCTGAATTACAGGCTTCTGGATTGGGATAGGCGCAACCAGAGAGTTGTGGGGAACACATATTTGTAGGCTCCCAACCCTACCCTTTACCTAAGACAATGGTGTAACAGAACAACATAAGAACAAACTATGAAAGTTAGTGGAAAAGGGCTAAACTCATCAGATCAGTACACAGCACAAAAAAAAACAACTAACAAAAACTTCATTCAGTCTTATTATTTAATAGATATTCAGAGATATTTTTTTCTGTATAATTTTAGATATAGATATATCAGCAGAGACATTTATGGATGTATTAGACAATGGTGTATGCTTATGTAAGCTAGCTCAAGTTATACAACAGAAAGCCCAGGAATGTGTGGCCAACGGTACATGTACAGAGGTAAAAAGAATTATGATCATAAATGGTCAATGCAAATTATGTATACAGGACACATTTTTATAACCCTACAAAATTGTCATCAAAGTTCCCTCAGTGCGAGACCCTCAAGGTTAGTCAAGGTTGTTAAAAACCACCCTTGTTTCAAAGTTGACCTCAGTTTTATATTTTATATGTGATGCTTCAGCTTTTATTGCGTTGCAAGTTTATGGAACTCTTGAAATTTTATAGCAGAATACACGATGAATTAATTATTATTTGTGGGATACTTGTGTCGTTGGATTCTGTGAGTATATGTTAACTACAAATTTAAATGTCTGTTCGAGCACAAATTTTCTAGAGTTCTGAATGGCAACTTTTGCTTTATTAGATATAAAAAGATGTAGTATGAGTGCCAATGAGACAACTTTCCATCCAAGTCACAATTAGAAAAAAGTCAACCATAATAGCTCAAAGTATAGCCCTTAAGCATGCACTGGCTAACAACAAACAGCAAGCTATTAAAGGCCCTGAAAATGACTAGTGTGAAACCATTCATATAGGAAAACCAACGTTTTTATCTATATAAGAAATGAGAAACGAGAACCACTAATATGAACCTCACAAACAGACTACAACCACTTAACCATGAATGTAATTTTTTCTGAATCCACAAAGTAATTCCAAAAAATGAATTATATACTTAACTTTAACAATGAAAAGGCACTTGGAAAAGACGTTACCAAGTTGAAAATCTTGTGTCTAATCCATTTGTCATTTTTGAACAATAAAATATTTACCCTTTCCTCCATAATGACGCCCTTTGACGCCACACCCATAACTCCATAGTGAGGCTTTTTGACACTCGTGTAGTGCCTCGGTTGAAAAGTCTTGCCTGCAAAAAATCTGTATCAGACTTAATAAAATTTGTATCTAATATTAAAAAGATATTCATGAGAATATCTGACTGGAATTTCATTGATGAAATATTTGTTTTCACAGTGCATTAATACTTTAAACCTGATGATTTTTTTTATTGAAAAAATCATATGTGAATCAAGTGTGTAAAAAAATTATTGCATGGAGGAAAGGGTTAAACTAATGAAACAGCAAATGCAACATTTTATAACATTTATTTTATTATTAAAACACAGCTTTACACTTTGAATATGAGCCTTTGAGGTATACAAACAAATTATGAATAAGATATTGGTTACAATTGCTAATGTGAACGATAATGTTTAAATAGAAAGTTTTTGTTATTTTCTTTGTAGTCGATTCCCCTCAAAGGACCCAGATGTAAAAACAATGCTCCCTCAGGGAGTTGGTTTGCCAGAGATAATGCAGCTAATTTCTTGACTTGGTGTAATTCTCATGGAATGAAACAGGAATCTATGTTTGAAACAGAATATCTAGGTAAAATAAAAGATATGCTTACAGCATATTTGGTTATATAATAGAAATCCCTTCCATACATAAAGCTATTCCTTATGTTTTAAACATATAAACATTGAAATGGGCTGTTTCTTGATAAGAGCATTATAAAACTCTTAGAAACAATCTTAATTAGAAATTTAAAGGATGGAAGACCTTTAATACTGAAATCTTCAAAACTAAAAAATTTAAACTTTATCTTTCACAGAAATGTTACTCTTTTTTCATTAACTTATTAGTTTTCATAAATAAAATTGATAATAACTTAAATTTATATATTTACTTTAACACTTAATTTTGGGCAATTTGTTTCATCATTTTTTAAGCTTTACAGAAACATAGTTTGTAGCTGATTTAAAGGACAAGTATGAAATAGTTTTCTTATATTTATAAAAATTATAATTTGGATAATTTCTTTTATACCATAAAAAATACAATTAACATTGAAAAACATTTCAGCAGTTCCTCAAAAGTGGTAAGATACTTTTAATGATGAAAGAGTGTACAGAATTATTAGGTTTTCACATATTTGTATCTATTTATATGTTATACACCATGTACAGTAGTATTATTGTTGGAATGCACAAGGTACATTGGTAAACGTCATATTTATTTCTGATGCTTTGTAATACTAATAAAAAAAGATCTTTTAAGTTAGAAACTGTAATCTCAAATAATTTATCTCAAATATTTGATCAAATTTAGATATTTGTACTCAAAACATCAGTGGTAAATAATTATTTGGACATGTATTGAAAATGACTGTATAGTTACATGACTTTTTGTGTACATGTGTGTGTCTTACAGAATGATATTGTTGCATTAAGGTAGCACATTATTATAGGTTATAGCTGGTTTGTAGATGTGGCATGCATATAATGTTCGAGTTAAGTTCGACTGAATTAGGCATGCATGGAACTTGTTAAAACAACACAGAATATAGAGAGAAAATTTCAGAGCTTGCTTTGGTTGGGAAAAATTATAACACATTTTGTAAGGGTATAAAGTATTGGTGTTTGAATAGAAAGAAAAATAAAAGGCATATTTTTAAAATAAAATATGGTAGGATAACTCACAAAAAAAAATGCTTTAAAAAAAAAAATAGAGCAAATGGGGCCAATACAAAAGAAGAGTGAAAAAAATGTGTATTTTTAAAAAAAATTTGAATTATCTCCCTTTAAGGCACAGTTTGAAAATATTGAATCAAGAAAAAAATAAGATTTTGAAGGAATTATCACATAATGTTATTCTTTTAAATGCAAATTTTCCCTACTAAATTGTTTTCCAACATAAGAATTTGCTTATCTTATTTATAAACATGAAAGAAAAATTTGCAGATATTGCTATTCAAGATGCCAACATTCATTCAAATGTATATTGTTACTAGTTTATCAGAAATAGAAACTGATTGTACAGCAAAGATGCAAAGATACAGAGAAAATAAAAAAAAAATAAGTAAATATCAAGTTATTTTGTATGTTTTATACATTTCAGTATCACAAACAGACCAGAAGTCTGTGATTAACTGTTTATTAGAAGTAGCCAGACTTGGTTATAAGTTTGGACTGGAACCTCCTAATATCATCAAGATGGAAACAGAGATAGAGGAGGAAGAGGAGGAGATACCAGTCAGTAAACCGGTAGAGATTGTCAGACCTTTGTCTAATAAGGGGCCTAACCTGGATGCTGAGGTATTGCTACTTAACAAGGGAAATAATGCTACTGTAAAATTCAGAAATTATTGTATGTATTTATTATTGCAATTTTGTCATATTAGACTTCAATGAGATTTTAATTTTTATGATTATGAGAAAAAATCCTGTTTAATTCATATAAAAATATTTCAAAATGTGATTTTATGCGATTTTAAATTATTGCGTTTGCAACTCTTTCGCATTTTTCGCAATAATAAAAACCTCCCAATAATTTCTGAATTCACTGTATACTGATTTTGAGCTATTTAAGGGCATACGATACAGTTTTGATCCCGTATTTACATTTTGATAAAAATTTCAATATAGACTATTTTTTACCTGATTAAAATAAAATATGTAATAAAAAATATACCTTTTTAAAGATAAACACAAATTGTTTTTTGTTGAATAATTTGTAATTTCTCTATTTTATAAATATCCTAAAAATTTATACATTTTTTATTGAGAAATAACTCATATTCATCAAATGTTCATGAATGTAGAAAAAAAACATCAATTTTGCTGTATATTTATCAAATTTAAAAAAATGTACTATTTAAGTTTTCATGAAATTTGGCATACATAATCTTCTCTCGTAATCAAACCAAATGGCATTTTAAAAAAGAGGGGTCCATGAACTCTTTTTCAAGTTAAATAAGTTTGAATAATTAAAATCAGCCGAAAACTGAATGTTTTCCCGATAAGTCATAGTTTGACGTCGCGAAAATAACAATTTATGTTAGCAACTTCATTACCTCCCCTGTAACTGTATCATATGCCTTTAATCAGGGGAAGTAATTTTAATCAAGGGAGTTAATTCTCTGTTATGTTGTGTGCTATGGTTCACTTTTTGTTGTATGTTTATTAGAACACTGTCTTTCAGATTAACATGTGCAGATATTTGAGAATTATAAAAGCATGGGATGATTTGTTTTGTGTTGTGATTTTAACTTTAGTTTAATTTCAGCTTGAAAATATGACATAATTTTCTAGAATATTTTATTATTTATTCATTAAATGTATTGTCCTGACTGAATGAAAATAAGCCACCTATATTTTAAACAAACAACAATCTATCAATCATCTTTCAGCCTTCACGATTGTGTTTAATCATTCAAGTTAATTATATATAGATAAGTCTTAAGGTGGTACCGAACTCTGCAAAGTCAGCTAAACGTTTTATTTACATTGTGTTGTAAAAGGAATATTAAGCTTCTCAATGATCAAAATTGGTTTGTCAAACTGCTATGTGACCAGTGTAATTTTTCTGACAAAACGGTTGGTTCAAATTTTTTAAAATTTTTATATTTTTGTTAAAGGGTCAAAGTAAATAATTTGACAAAATTTAATGAAAATTAAACAAGCCAAATTAATTTTAGTGAAAGTGTTGGGTACCACCTTAAAATTAAATATAAACTCATTGATTATTGTTTACAAATCAACTACTTCTTATAAATTATCTGCTTCCTGCAGTAAAACATGTTCTAAGCAATTTTCTTCTGGCTTGAGGATTTTGATCAGATTTTCTTTATTTTACAAACGCTTATCTTGAACAGGTTGATTTACTAAGGAACACTAAGCCTACATCTAGGTAAAGGAGTTCATGAAGTTTGTCCATAAAACTTAACTCACTACTCAGGAGTACAAAATAAGTGCTCAAAGCAGCACATCCCAAATTTTGATTGGTTGAATTCACAGTCTAAAAGCAATAATCATACTCCAACATTTTATGTCCTCAAGACCTGTGGCAAAGTTTTTTTAAATAGATGTTTAAGTTTCTGTATGATTACTCTGCAATTTGTTCATATATGCAAGTGTTAATTAATCAAAGATGTATGGGTGACCTTACGGATGAAGAAAATTTAAAAAAAAAAACATACATATTAACAGTAAACATGATATCATTGTTAATTTTGCAGATTCAGCGCATTGCATTTAACTGTAAATGTCATCAGTATATAAAGAAGTTAGGAGATGGAAAATATGCTATCTTTGGCAAAGTTGTACATATCAGGGTAAGTTAATGAGGAAAATTAGACAAAGTGAGTTATAACAAGCACAACAGGCAACTGCTCAACAGTCCCAAATTACACTCCCAATATGTTGTCTTATATAAATTACCTTTTTAGAAGGAGCATTCCCAATCTTATCTAAAAGGTTTGTAAATACTTTTTTAATATGAAACACCTGTCTAATAAACAATGGGCAGTCTGCTTGGTTCTATTGATTATTGACATTAAAATTCCAAATTCTGGAATTTGAACATATCAGTGAAAAAGAGACATACAGATTGTGAAACATTGAAAGACTGTCTTAAAATTGATCATAGTAGTTGGAATGGGAGGCACTCATATTTTGTCATTGTGCGTGTCTTTATTGTTTTTTTTAGAATTTTGTAAGAATTGCAAGCAAAATGATAATTTTATGTCATGGATATTTGGGGTCCGATTAAAACTGCCTCTCACCTTATTTGTACTCTTTTCCCTGTCCCCCACTTCATGGTATGCAGTAAAGACTTACAGACTTACAACACAAAAACTAATGATTGACTTACGAGCAAATTCCCTTTTCTATAATAATCAATCAGAAACTGATATGCATATCAAAATTATAGTATTATTCCACATGTTCGAAACGTTAACTCTTAATATTTCAGTTTTTACAGAATCGTCATATTATGGTACGGGTAGGTGGTGGATGGGATACGTTAGAAAACTACCTGGAGCATCACATTCCAAAACAAGTATTTGAACACCGTCGGGACATCCACGGAGAACCGAGAAATGATGTAAATAAATATTTGTACTTCAAGTCACAGTACAGATCAACATCAGCCTCATGATAGTTTTCATTGTTAATTTTGTTTATATTATGTTAATGTTGTTTATTTACTATGCAATACATTTGTTTACTTGTTAATTAGACATTTGTGAATGTTAATGAGTTGTTAATTCAGAAATGAAGTTTAATATGTGATCTTAACGTTCCTGTTATTAATTTGAGAAACACTAGCTAGGCCATATTAAATTGATTTTTAGTTGTGTTATGGGGATTATTTTTTTCTCACAATTGTTATTTATGTGATAAACAAAAACAACTTAATGGTGTTTTTTTTTCAAAATAAAAAAGATATAGAAGACTTCTTTAGGGCCTTTGAGTGAAAGTAAGTATCCAAAAAAAACTTATTTGATTTTTGATATGAGTTCAGTTTTTACAATTGTGTCAAAAATGTATTCAAGAAAAATAAATCAGAAATTTACCTAAATACACAACGTCAAATTACTAAGAACAAAATAAATTTGGTGTGGCGAGAGTGAAACTTTCATGGGTGATTCAGGGTTGTGATTTTGCCTTCCGTCCTTATGATTCAGCGCTTTATTCCCTCATATCATTTATTTGCAAATATTCATTGTCATTTAAATCTAAATTATCATCAAATTATTGCATGATTTAGATCTGAAATTCATTTGTATGTGAAAACTAAACCAACTAAATATAGCAAGATTTATTTTTGCAACCTTCCACAGAAGAAAAATAGTACGTATATAAATTGAGGCGAAAATTTTTAACATGGATTTTTCTTGTCGACTTACATCAAAATTCAAATAAATTTTAATATCACGACGAACTTAAATCACAATTGGTCTAGATAGTGCTGAACTTTAAATAAAGTATTGGTGAAAATAAGCTGCTTTACAAAAAATGAATTCTGAAAAGGAACCAATTTATAAAATATTGTTCTTAACAAGATGTTCTCAGGTTGTTTTTTTTTTTTAACTACTACAATATACTTGTTTATTCTACTAATAATAGTTGTTTTCAAGCATACTAATTTACACAATTTTGTAGACACAAGAAAAATTAAAAGATTTTAGGTATTTTCTGATTAAACTATGCTCTGCTGCAATTTTATAAGAATATGTTTTCTGATTTTAAAGATGTATAAAAATATTTTTTTATGATTTGTATATTTCATTGATTTCATTATTTTCATGCAGTTAAGACTTTCAAACTGATCATCAGTATTATTTAAATGTGCCGTCCACATTGTTTACATCTTATATTTTGTTGATTTTATTTTTGGTTTATACATATATATATATATATCCCTGCTGTAAATATGTTGTAATTTTTTTTTTTTTTTTTTACTTGTTTTTTTCTTATGAAGGATTTACATATAGTATTTGTCATTTGACATAAAATAACATTATTTAGTCTCAGTTGCGTGCTATGTAGGAACAACATTTAAACTTTGATGTGTGTTTTCTCTCAGGTAGAAGTCTCATTTATATGTGCCCTTTATCTTGTTTCATTCATATTATAACATATCATTCAATAAATATTCTTCCTAGAATGTGAGATATTTTTTATCAGGGTAAACCTATATCTTGCCTGAATAAATGACATACTGTGGACTCATTATTATCCGTTCCATACCTATTTTCGTGGATACAGGTGAACCATGAAATTAACTGTTCTAAGATAATGTTCATGCTTGAGATGAAATTAATCATTTAAAACAAGGGTACCTTGCCATTTATGCAAATAACTGAAGCAAGCCTTAATTTATTGGGGTTTTTTTTTAATAGACATGCCTGTATTGAAGCATAGCTAGTGTGTAGTCCCTTTAGATGTGTTGCAATACTTACTAGAAAGAGATTTTTTGAAAGATGATAATTGCTCAATTTTATTTTTGTAATTAACACACTTAATAAAAAATTTTCAATATGCATAGTACATGTAGTATAATGTTTTATCATAATTGGCACATTATAGTATTAAAATTGTTTATGTACACAATTTTGAGTTGTTAAAGTTATGTAGTCAATTTATGATTAAATTCATTTGAATGTTGCTTAGTAAAGAATTGTTTTCCTTAGTAATCATACACATAAAGCACAAACAAATATCATAAAAGAAAACAAAAAGTTTCTGTAGATTTTTTTTCAGTTGAAAATTTCTCTAAGAGGTGGATATCTAACTTAAGTTTGAAAAATTTACACATATTAGAAAAGTTTCATTAAGGTGGTATATAACACTACAGGGAGATAACTCTGTAAAAATCAGCGGAACGTTTTAATTATGTTCTTTTGTTCAGGAAATTATAAAAGCTTCTTGGTGATCAAATTTGGTGTTAGTCAAACTATTATTTGTCCAAAGAAAACTTTCCGATAGAGTGTGTGGTTCAAGATTTTTGAAATTTTGATTTTTTTTGTCATATGGTCAAAGTAAAGATTAAAATTTTATGAAGTTTTGTGAAGGTGTTTGGTACCACCTTAAATACTTATCATTATTTATTTGTCAGAATCTGATTTAGAACAAAATTAAGATTCATATTTTTAACTGCAGGTTGTCTTTCTTGTACTTGTTTTGTTATGATCAATGAAATTTTGATTGTGTACATTTCTTGTTAAAGGGAAATAACTGCCTTCTTGTTGAAATGTCACTGCCCTGAATAAAGAATGTTGATCTCCTTTTTTTGACAGAAAATGTCAGATGCATAATGCATTTCATTATTGCTCAAATATTTTTTAGGTTACCAAAATGTAAATTAATTTGACAAAATCAAATTTGTTTATATCCTTTTTTTTTATATCTAATATAATGTTCTCCTTTTAAAATGTCTAAAATGAGGTAGCTGTTTAAAAGATTATTTACGACTTAAAGTGCATATACTATTATTTTTTTATTCTTTTAGGAATTTAAGATTCTTCAAATAGAGATATCTGGACTTGCAACATAACTTTTCGGTTTATTTTTCCATCCATAAGTTTGACTTTCCCTCTGGTATGTTTCAACCCTCTTTTTCAAATGTATGATACCTATCAGGCATTGAGCAATGTTTGAACATGATACACTTTGAATTATCTCCCATATACCAGAAAAATCCCAATTGAAAAATATTTCAAACATTACAATTGTATTATTATAAATTCTAATAGCTCTGGTTTGTAAGTAAAGATTTTTTTTTGAAAATCTGCACCTCTTCCATACTTTAAGATTACTTTAGTCAAAAATATTTTAAATTATTATAAGGTTGTGTAGGACTTAACATTATTATTAACATTTCCATCAATAAAAAAAAACAGTTTTATACGTTACTACATATATTAACGTGGAAATATAAGTAAACCAAAACTGTTAAAATATGGACTCCACTTAAAGTCATAGTAGAAATAAGATTTTATTTAAAATGAAAACATATACTAACAAATTACACAAAAGGTGCTTGTTTAGAAATCTGATTGTTTTTAAATCTGATTGTTTTTTATTTAGATGATTGAACTCAGGTTAGCAATGGTAAATGAAATGGTAGAAGAAGTAAATCAGTTACCCTATTACATTTCTTTTCATTTGTAAAATTATATTTTGTTTACAAATATTTGTATCATCTGTCATTGACATTTATTAAGATGCTTATTTAAGGCACATAATTTATGAATTTAAAAATTAAATTCCTTTTTTTTCATTCTAGCTTGATATCGCTTTATAGTTTCTTTACCATTGCTTTTTTGTGCCTTGCCTATATACTACTGACTGATAATTTTTTTTTTTGAGACTCAAAATCTCTTAATGCAAATACTTGTATATATTTTAATTCTGCATTCCTATATTTGAATTTGTCCCTGTTAAATATTTGTCATTTAAAGAGTAAAATATATTTTGAATTAAAAATGTTTAAATTTGCTGATTTTCTTTTCATTTTTGTATGTTGTCTAATTCATATTGGACAAACACTTTAACAATTTGGTATATGTTGCTTTACTCCAAATTGCATGGCACTAAGAGCAACTGTTGCTTCACTTAGAGTGAAGTGCTGAATTTGGATTTTTTTTGTTTAAGACTTTAATTTCATGATCTAGCACATTTAAATTAGCTCAGCATTGATTCTAGAGAAGAACATTCAACTACAGAGTTTGAAAATATAACTTAGTGAGTTCAAACCTAGAGCTAACAAAGTATTTAAATTAAAAAACAGTTTGTTTTTGCTTTTATTGGGAGAGGGGGTAGCGTTGCTAAGTAATTCTGACAATGTTTTAGTATATTGACATTGAACAAGACTTCAGTTCCCCAAATTCAGCCTTGATCAATATTTTGGAATTCTGGATTCATGTCAGAAAGTAGCATGAAGTTGTCAAAATTCTTAACTTTGGAAATAGATCTGAATTTATATGGTTTTTAAAGATGAATTTGCACAAATATATCCAAAATTTCCAGGCTATTTTATGAGTTAAGAAGAAAATTCTAATCTTCAGAAATGTGTTCTGAGATAATAAAATAAATCATTGAATTTTAAATAACTGTGACTTAACTGTTAGGGTTCACTCACCTAACTGCTGTTTGTTTCATCAAATAAAACTGTAAGAGTGATGAGGACCACCCACTCAAGTCATCAATGTCAGTCTTCATAAGACTCATCAGTGGCTTCAAATTAAAACTTAGTAAATCAAATAAAATGAGAAGTTGAAGAGCTTTGAAATTAACTATTTGTGAAAAAGTGCAAACTAGGGTTAAGGATTTCTATGCCTAGGGTATAATAAAACATAAGGGTTAAGATCAATTTATACTAATTGATCTTTTGAATAAACTTATTCTTTAAAGGTTATAAATTTAACTAAATCTTAATAAATGTTTTTATTGACATTGATTTTGTTTTTGAAAAATTAAAACCAAAATAAATATATATTATATCTGTACAGTTATGATCATACAACCTGATAATGTTTACTTGTATTTTGACATTGCACAAAGTCATGCACTTCTCAGAATGTTCAAGGAGGCTTTACGCTTCATCCGTTGGATATGTATTGATTCATAATTTCAATAAATTTATTATCTATATCAAGGCTGTGAAAATTTTGAATTAATTTTGAACATTCATGAAAAAGGTTATACCGAATATCGTCATAAAGTGTGCATTCCATCAGAAAATGTTTTTCAGTTTCTACACTGCAACTTTCACAAAACAAACAAAGTCTATCTTCTACGGGTGTAGGCAGCCTGGAGTATCTGCCAGTTTCGTACGCTAGCGGTAGAGCTCCGGAGCGAAAAGCATATAAGGTTCACATTGTTTATATTAACATCTGTAAGTGCGCAATTTGTTTCCATTTTTATACGCCCGTCATCTTTTAGACGGGACGTATTATGGTATACCATTGTCCGTCCGTCCGTTGTCCACACTTCGGACAATAACTCAAAAACACTCACCAATTTCCATGAAACTTAAGTGAATTGTTTATATCTATTAACGTAAGCTCCCTTTCGGGCACTATATGTAAAATGATGAGAAATACAATCTTTTATATATACATCAAAAGTAACAAAACATTTGATATACTAGTATTTACAAAGTCACAATTAACAATAATTCACTTCATTGTTCAGTTCAAATGGAGAAGAGGGGATGTTGCGTCAGAGTATTCTACCACGTTGATGGGCCCTTGTTGGTATCTGTATCTGTATATCAGGCTGGTGTCTATTACTCTATATGGTCGTCTTTAAGGTTGGCGGGTTCCTCCTGCTGCATACTAGATAATGTTGCATTATGATAGTGCCTTTGTCTTCTTTGGTAACTCAATGATCTCGTAGATGTTTGGGTGAGCGTGTTTGAGTCGTTTCTTATGTTTGTTGTGCCATCCTTCCAGGTGATTGGTGCATGGTGCAGGGTCCTTCTGTGTAATAGTGGTTCTATAGAAAGCGGTAGTTTTCAACCAAAAACCCTGTCACGTAATCTGTAAATGAAGTTGTAGCGGGTATTTTTTCAGTTTCTCCATTGTCTTCTAAAGTGTTTAGCCAAACATCGTCAACAAGGTGGGTGGAACAAGAGGTACCAGTAGTACTGCGGCTTGTCGTATCAGTTAAGTAATGTCTTCATTTTCTTTATAATAAGACTGAGGTCCATATTTCTGTGCCTTCGCCATATACACTGGGTGAAGTGGAAGAAGCAGCCTTTCACGGTTACCCCTGGACATACTGTCTGTGTTGCGTTGTTGGTGGCTGTCTCGTAGTCAATAGATAGTGTTTCTGGTTGAAATTGTAACTGGTGTTGTTGATCAATGACTACTGAACAGTTGCATTTATATTCTAGTTGTTAAATTTAATTGGATAATTTTATATTTTACTAAATTTTGAAACAGCGTATTGCATTGAACATAAAAAAAATTAAAGTTGAATAAATTAAAAGATATTCAAATGATATTTATTCTATTAAATATTTGACTTTTCACCTTTTTTTCAGAATGTACCAATAATTGAAAATATTTGTTGATAAATTGAAATATTTGTTCATTTTAGTACACATTTTTTTAATAAAATACATTATCCTGCCAAATATATATAAAATATAGAAAATTTTTGCACATTTTCCTTGATTTAATAGCAGAATAAAATATTCTTTTTTAATTTTAAAGGTAAAAAATATGACTATAATTCAGAAATAAACTATAATTGTTAAACAACAATTCTCTCTGTATTTACATATACATGTAATTCAAAGTGGGCAAACCAGGATGACACCCATTGTTAGTTTGTTTTCAATTGTTGAGTTTGAATATCTCTTTAGTATCTTTCGCCTCTCTTTTAAAGTTCGATTTTTTATTAATTTTAAGTTGAATTCATTGTGTTGATTTGAAAGTTAAAAATAGTAAAAAACGTAAATTCTTTTGATTATTTTAACTTCATATAATTTTCACACATTTTTAAGACTATACAAATCCTTGGATGCATGAACTAGTTAATTTTCATAGTAAGTCGAGTGTAACATAAAAATGCAATTCAATTCAAATCAATGTTTAATTTACGTCTCACCTTATGTATAAAATTACACAATACATTTATAAAAGATACATTTTGTAAACATAAGCCAATCTGTACAGATTTATGAGAGACGATAATCACTTAAAACAATATGTATATGTACATAATAAATATTAAACCTGAATGGTAAAATTATTCAACAAAAGTATTTAATTATTATTTACAATATAAAACTTCTCTGCGTCGTTTAAGAATAAAATTACAGGTTTTGGCACATAATCTTATAATATCTTGATTCGAAAATAAAAATACCATTTTCTGACAATCTGTAAAACTATTAAAATGTTCATCAATTGTAAGAGACTCAGTAAAAAGAACTTGTCTAAGATCATTATAAACAGGACAATGTAAAATAACATGATATTCATCTTCGACAGTATTAAAACAATTAAAACAACATCTCAATTCCAGCGGCAAATTTTCATACCTCCCAGTTTCCAGTCTTATAGGAGCCACCCACATCTAAATTTTGAAAGGCGCTTCTTTCACAAAAAGGCATTAACAGTTTGCAGTAATTTTCTACAACATACTCCTGCTTAAAAATATTATAGGTTCTCAATTTATTACGCCCATTTCCCCGTCTGGAAGAGGATGAACTAACAATACTTTTCCATTCTTTGATATAAATATCAAACATTCTTGACATGACTGTATCAATAAACATATTTTTATTAATATTAGTGTTTGTATTACAAAAGTCAACCAATTCAAGTTCCGTAAAATGTTTTAAACAATGAAATTCCAATTTTTCACAATTCTATGTTTCAGACTAACCTCATCTGCCCATATGAATATTTTCCTATTAATACGATCTGGCTATACTTACTGTACTCCAGCATATATATACTAAATTGCTTTAAACAATAGTAATCTGAGTAGAAAATTCACACTGGATTCAAAGTTTGACAGAAAATGAACAAATATTATAGTATTGTACCATTTGATGTAAAAAAAAAAAAAGTCCTTTTTTTCTTCATATACAAGTCATCAAAGAAAGCATAAAAACTCTGTGTGTGCAGTTCCTTGTTTCTGGTTCAATATATTTTTATCTTCAAACTCCATGTGCACTCCTGTTATTTTTGGCGTAAACATAGCTACGCGCCTGCAAAGACTGATTCACTTAAGAGTAAATGACTGAATTTGAGTTTTTTGTTTTGTTTAAGACTAATTTTATGATCTAGCACATTGAAACTAACTCAACATTGATTCCAGTACAGGATATTGAAACATAAATGTAGCTATTGCAATTGGTTTGGAATTCTGAGTTGATGTAATAAATAAGCCGGGTGTTGTCTAAATGTTCTTTCAACATCAAAAATATATTAGAAAGGTGATGATTTTGTTGAACCAAGGGTGACATAGCAATACTCGTTGTCATCGACCTTTAGGTTAATTATGTGGTTAAATTTTTTCAGTCATCAATAACTTCATCAAAATTTCATGGAATTTTATGAAATTCTGACACAAGATTTTTATGAACAAAATACAGTAATCAGAGCACCATAATTTTAAAAAAAAATCTCGTTTTCCCAATTTTAATGTCTGGTAAAAGTTTAACTAGAAAAAAAGTTTTCTTATCCCGACACTTTTCACGAGTAAATGATATGACAATGTCATTCACTTACAGCATACACGTAATACAAGCTTTTGTATTGGTTCGGTATATGAAGGATTTAAGATTAACATATCAGTCTGACAGCGTACAAATTACCGTGACCTATTTATCATTGGGTGCAGCTTCATACGACCACAGAGTTTGAACACTGAATAGTTAGGACAAGTATGGACACTACATTCAAGCATGATACAGTTCTTGATTTTGATTGTGATTAAATATTTGACTTAGAATTGGATTTTGACACAAATGAATGTGGTAGAAGAACTGAAAACATTGAAATTGCACTTGTACCTATTCGGGTCAATTTCCAATATCTAAACATAGGTGCTTGAAGACAGGATCCTGTTATCATTCCCTATAGTCCCTACCCCATATAATCATTAATTTTATATTTTATGATACTAAGGGGGAGGGCTTGAGGACAGGATATATTTATGATAATAAGGGGGAGGAACTATGGGGCTCATAACTAGGATATTGTGCTGAAGCACCTATGAATCTTAATACAGTTAGGTTTAGCATATCAAAGAATCAAAATAATTTATTTGTTTAATTCAAACAAAATTTCATATTGTACTCTTTGGATATCAAGGTCTCCCAATTTGATAAAGGGTCCCAAAATCCAAAATTGTAATACATTGTTAGATTCAGCATACAAAAGAACCACATATAATCAAGCAAATGTAAATTTGGATACCAATTTAGACCAACTCTAAATACATGCTTAAATTCAGTTTATCAAAGAACCCCTTAAAATAATTCTACATAAAAACAAAACAATTTTATTTTTTGACTACTATAGTATGTAGAGCAATTGCAGACCTGTCCGAAAATTAAGAATACTATAGGTAAATATACAGTTAGAATCGACACGTCAAATAATCTAAAGAATTCCTTTATAATTATGGAACCTTTGTTTACTTGAATACTGGGTTTCCTTTAAGGTAAAGCTTCGTCGCCTTGTAACCTTTTTGATGTTGTTTGAATTAAACTAGTTACAAAATAGTGTCCGTAAATAGGGCACTACTTTAAATACAATGCCTACGTAGTGTTATATAATAGATAACACAATTACACATTTATCTTTGCAATCTTTACATAAAAAGTTTGTCATAGATTAAAACAACATGATGATGTTTAGAAGTGTTTTATTTGTCTCCTCTGTTTCTATTGTATATGGATTTCTTTTGAATAACAATATCAATCCAAATCCTCAAATTTCTGGACAACAAACTGGTGCCAATAACCAAGTCCTAACGATAACTGAGTTTTATGACGCCAAAACGATACTACAAAACAAAATTGATGATGTCCGCCATGAAACAGAAACCGCACGACACGAAACAGAAGATTTACGCCATGATGTGGATAGTAAGCTATCATTAGTGACGTCGCAATTGCAGCAAATGTTTTCTGCTTTCCAACAACAATTGACAAAAGATCTTGGTCAATATGAAACAAACAGATCCCAAGATATGGAAAGGAAGTATACTGAATTGGCTAGAAATCATACTCAATTACAGGAGAATTTCAACGTAATGAAATACAATTTTGGCCAATTACAACAAAATTGCAATGCAATGAAAGACAAATACCAAAACCAGACGATCGAATTATTGTCTTTGAAAAACAATGTAGTGCACCTTTCTGATAGAGTGGATGACATATCACAATGTAAAAATAAGACAATGGAACTTGAGAAAGCTATAGTTGAATTAAAGGTTCTAAAAAGTATCCAACCATTACGCGACTTCAGTGTTTTGAAACAGCAGGTCCAAACGATAACTTCTCAGACGCATGTTTTAAGTATCAACGACCGCGCTAGGAGTGAAGATTTCCGAGCGCTACATAATTTGACAGTCAATTCGATGAATCAAATATCAACGAGATTAAACGAGCAAAACATATCAACCGAAGCTCGTTTTCAAAACACTGATTCCAGGCATAATGCATCGTTTGCTACGTTGATAAAAGATGTTCATAAGTCTGAATTTAGACAAAACGCTACCCTCATTTCGATAGTTAACTCTTTAGAAAACAATTTAACGTTAACCATTGGAAATGTTCAACAGGCAGTAAGCAAAATCAATAATCGAGGTAAATTTATAGATTGACAGTTTTTACTTTGTTAATGTAGTTAATATAGATAATAGTTGATACCAATATTATTTACTATGGGCAAACGTTTCAGACTGTATAAACTTTGAATCAGATAATACTGTTATGATTAATAAGCTATGACTGTTTCAATACAACTTCCATATTTTTACTGTTTACAAGGTCAATTTACAGAAATAGTCAGATTAAAAAACAAGAATGTGTCCCCAGTTCACGGATGCCCTATCCGCACTATCATTTTCTATGTTCAGTGTATCTTGAAAATGGGATAATAACCCTAATTTGGCATTAAAATTAAAAGGATCATATCATATAGGGGAACATGTATACTAGGTTTCAAGTTGATTGAACTTCAACTTCATGGAAAAATAACTCGACCAAAAACTCTAGCCTGAAGCGGGATAGACGGACGAACGGACGGACGGACAGATGCACAGACCAGAAAACGTTATGCCCATAAACGAAGCATACAAATTGCATACAACGTTAAAAATCAACTCAAAATCGGTAAAAGGATGTTACGAAATATAATTGAATAGTTTCCTTTAAAATGGGTATAAATTTAATAAAATCTTTTTTTCAAATGACTATTTAGGTAAATATGTTAATTTTAATATTTGATATTATTAAAGCGACACAACTGAAATGCATGCAGTAAAGGCTCCAACAAATGATTTATCATCTGATGCATTTAAGTTTTATAAACAAAACGTCATATTAATCCTGCTTTTTAAAAACATCTGTGGGCATGTATTTTACTTGTACATATTTATTAACAAAAATACCGAAACCCAAGGAAAATTCAAAAATGTGGATTTCCTTAAAAACTTGAAAAAAATCAAATTAAAAGATTATATCAATCAAAGGCACAAATGGAAAACAGCTATCATATTCAAAACTTAGTATGAGCATTCTTGGACGAAATTGGTTATTTATAAACATGTTTTTATAGTTAACAAAACATCCCACTTGAACGAGAGCGCCGTTTATACTTCCGTCATATTGGGCCATTCCAGTTAATTTCTGACAGGTGGGGATGGATGGGGAGAAATTTCTTCATACGTATCAGAAAAAAAACATCATGAAAAACTACCTATCAGATCTGAAAATTAAGACCTATCAGATGTAGAGTTTCTGTTCATATTAGGTGGATGGGCTTTCATGGGAAAAATGACCTAGCAGAATTTTTGACTACAAGGATTGTACCCATCAGAATTTTAAATACAATACCAGATAATGCATGATATGTAACTGTCTACATTAAAAAGCACCCCTAAGATCTGACATAGGCATTTTTGTAACCCCTAAGATGTAATTATTTTAAATTATTTACTGCTGCAAGACCCTCAGAAGTTTTTTGCCTATAAGTGTACGTGTCAGATGAAAAAAACAAACTTTTCACCCCTAAGATGTATAAATTTTACACCCCTCAGAAAGGACCATCCAACCCCCTTTAGCAGATATTAACTGGAATGACAAGATTGGGTAACAAATCCAAACAGGCGCAGTAAGTGGTTAATGTGACAAAAATTGGGATCCAGTTGGATAAAATGTTTAAACTATATCACAGACTTATCAATAGTATTGATAAACACAAGGAAATGTTGTGAGAATATCACGATATAGATGTTTTTAATAATATTATAAATTATATCAACAGACATAAAATATTTTTTCATAAGATGAAATGACTTATTACATGTAGATCACAAGGTTGAAATGTGAAGTGTGGAATTGTAAAGATATTTAATCTCTGAATACTTGTCATTTAAACACAAGCTTTGAACGATTACAGAATGTTTGAAGAAGGCTTATTTTATTTTGTCAGGAGTGTGTGCACGTTATGAATTGAAAAACACCATATCAATTGACCTCGTGTATCATGTGTATGGAAAACATTACACATTTTCTATTTTGTTTACATTTCAAATATTTCTTCGTAGTGTATATGATCTAATAATTCATTTTACCTGTATTACCGGTATAAAAATGAAAGTGCACAAAATTCTTAAAAAAATCATCATCAAAGATTTTATTTATCTCTTCAGGCATTTCAGACTTATATAAAGTTACTGTCTATATGTAATAAATATTTGTATTAGCTCAACACAAAGAAACCCAGAAGACACCGTTATGAAAGGATTGCGCTACAAAAATGTACTCTGAAAAATACACATAAATTAAAGATCACAAACCTCACGCATGGCTGAGATTTGTGACATGGCTAATTTAACCATGATCTTTAGTTGTACCTTTTCGTCGTTTGTTTGAAGTTTTTGATTTTCGTCATAATCAAATCTGAATGAAATTTGTTGTCACTAAATAAAAATTCTTTTTTGTAGGCCTTAATTATAACTAAAAGATTAATTCAATTCATTTCAGAAAGTAATTAATTCATATTTCTGTGTTAATGTTTAATTTATTTGTTTCAGTGGCAGTGACAGCCTGTTCGTCATCGGGTGATACAAAATCTAGTGGCTATGTGGTAAAATTCGACGATGTAAGAGCTATTGTCGGTGTAAAGAACATATCCTCATTTCGTACAAGTGGACAGTTCACCAGTGAAGTCGAAGGGCTTTATCTCGTATCTGTGTGGATCGATACAACTACTAATTATGGACATTTTCAAATTTACAAGAATCAAATGATTATAGGCAGTACCGTTTTTAATTATATTTCTACAAGTGCTACAGTTCAAACCACAGGTACTGCTGTTGTAGCTGTAGAATTACAAATTGGTGATACCGTGAGGATTCAGACTGCTAAATCCATGTATATTGCACATAGTAAAGAATCTTGTTTCACCATTGCTAAATTGAACTAGGCATTGAATCTTCAGTGATGAAATTACGTCAATGTTGTAAATCTATTTTTTTTTAAAACCAGTCCACTGCAACTATATTCTGAACAACTATAACTAAAACGGTAAACTGCAGGAAGAATTCTTTTCATAAAAGCAGGCTATGTTATTTATATTTGTGGGCATTTACTTCCAGTAGCAATTGTTATTTTTCTTTTGTGATCTCTAATTGCTTTACTTTTGTCAGTTTGGAAATTTAACGTCGAAATCACATTTGACATAGTTTCCGCTAATTTATGCTCTGTACGTGCGATTTAGACTAGTGCTTGGCAAATTATATAACATTTGAATCGTGGTTATTCTTTTTGTTTAATTAAGTCCGCATGCTGACCTCTATAACATTATTTTGTCATTTTTCTAGTTGTTGCTTGAATACCTGTTTTGTCGTGTCGTAACTAATAATTGTCTAAAAAGTTGCCGTTTATCATGCTTCATACATTTGTTCCCGGACCTTACACACATTCAACAATCAACAATTGCTATCAATTGACCGATCTTTTCCCAGTTCTTGGCGTTGAAAGAAGATAATTAATTAGCTTCTTAATAAGTATTAGGAAATGTCTACTTTTATCACATCGTCCTTTGAAACTACACGTCTGTTGGTCGGATTTAGGGGCAAAAAAAAACATCGAATAAATTTTTGCATCTGGAAATCAGATATAGTATCACGCCACTATTTGATTGACATATCGAAAAGCGCAGTAAATTTTTAATTGTTCAGGATTTAACCTCTGACATTTTTCATAGCCCATTAAAGTAACAAATCATATATAGTTACGCCTAACTCATTAATATATTTAATCCACTAACTACGTTTAATAATATGTTTTCTTAATTCTAAATAATCGGTGGTGTAAGCATCAAAGGGACTTATGAACTCATCGTAGGCCTCGCTCTCAATCACATGAGGGCAGTCGATAACCAAAGTCAAATTAAATAGTCAACACGACATGAAAAATAGTTCAGAAGATACGATACCAACAGTTCACTATGTATACAACAAAAAAATACCGAGTTGGCAACAAATGGACTCAACAAAAACCGTTAGTAAACCTTGGCTCTTTGGTAGGATAAACGGTTTCTGCTCCACTAATGATGGCCTCGTCGTTTTTTCCAGTTCCATGTAAAATAGAAACATTAAGTTGCATTTGGCAATGTTTCTATCTAGGAAATTTGCGAATAAAAGTGAAAGAGATAACAAAAGATCTGCTGTCATATATATATAGTCATATAATAAAAGAATATACCAATGATTTCTACTTTTACCTATTGTCATCGGATATATAAGTAACTAGTACACTGCATATGCAATGCATTATAAAAAAAGGATGAACAACTGAGATAACGTCATGATCTTCTGTACATTTCATAAATATATTAAACTAAACACAATTTTCCTTCAGGCAGTAGTGGAAAAATAATTATCCATTACGTGATATTATTATAAATTTCCCCCTCCTTAGTAGCAATATACCAACTTCACCTGCATATGGGATATTATATATTTCCCAACGTATTTGATATTCAAGAGCTTGCAGTTCCTACTCAGACTTTGTAAAACGTCATCAGTGTCCGAGTAGAAAGTTGATGAACCAGGGGTATGTCAAAGAACGTCTCGTCCTTTTTCTAAAAAAAGTTCATCGGAAGGTACCAAGACCTTGTTGATAGATATTCCGTATCAACTTCACAAATAATACATGATGGTCTTGGTGTATAGATTATGCGTACTGATGTTGTTTATCATCTTAACAACATGTTATAGTGGTCTTTCATTTGTCTTTGTTCTATTATTAATATTACATTTACTGTTGGATTGTTTTATGTGATTTCCATTTAACGTGGCTCGGTACTTAAACATCCCGTCAATGTGTTTGTATTATATTTAATTTTTTCCTGGTGTGTTTTGTATATGCGACTTTTTGTGTTTCTTTGGTTCTTATAACGTGACTCTGTACTTTAAAAGATCCCGTCAGTATGATATTGTTCTATTATATGTTATTATGATATTATGAATTAGAAAATACGTTGAACCACAAACGTAAAAATTATCCAATCACGTAGTGTAATGAACTATTTGTTGATTCTTATAACTTCTATATAACTTTTGGACTATTTTAAATCTCGGTCTATATCTGAAATTAATTCTTACATACTTTTGATTTTTTTAACCCTATATGCTAACATTGCCCATGTGAAATATTAAAATTGTTTGTGCATACATTGAACGACAAATGTATGTGACATATAAAATTTTCTGACGTCAGACTCGCGAATCAATGAATGTGTTTGTAGATAGATGTTTTTGTGTTCTGTTAAATTGTTCCTTTTAAAATTGTTACACGATGATGACTGCTGTACCCATATTTTAACTATATTATTTATTATGTCTGTTTAGTTCACGCATCATTGTAAATATAACGGAATTTGATGAGAATGTCATCAAAGTGATAGGGTTTAGCGCTTTAAAACCAGGTTTAATCCACCATTTTCTACATTTGAAAATGCCTGTACCAAGTCAGGAATATGACAGTTCTTGTCCATTCGTGTTTTGTCATTTGCTTTTGCCACGTGATTATGGACTTTCAGATTAGATTTTCCTCTGAGTTCAGTATTTTTGTGATTTTTCTTTTTTTTCGTTGTATCGTTTTGAAAAATAATACTGTACAGAACAAATGATTGATATATACAAATACACAGTGTAAAAACAATGCAAATATTTGGAAAAGGAGACCGAGTAAATACGAGTACTCGTATCAATAAAAATTTCTGAAAACCGATTTCCTTCATCAGTATGGTATCAAATGAATCTTTATCAACCTATCCCCATTCGCCTAAAATATATCGAACATAATGAAAAATAGGCAGTAGAACCACGCTGTGTAATAACGGTTAACTAACTCGTGAATTTACGAATAGGATGAATTTAACTTTGCAACTTTGAACTTTAGGTTCAATAGGTTCCTTTAAACAGCACACCTCTATCAAGGAAATCATGATAAGAAATGCAAGCTCTGGAACTAATCAATTGGGAGATATATATCCTATATGAAGGCGCTGTTGAAATGTTGCTACACATCAATGGAAAGTACACATGTACTTGAGAGGCAAAATCTTTTATTGTTCTCAACCTACATTTTTTTTTGTCAATCTCTAATTGCTGGGCAAGATATGAGTCAAATTGAATTGTATCTGTTTTATCATTTATTTTAATTTCGATGGTATAGATGTGTTCTTCGTTGTCACCAAACTTTGAATTATCTAGTGAGAGGAGATCATGTTTATAACGGAACGTGATAATAAAGGATATTGCTAGGTTATTTTCATTCTTCTGAAGAAGCTTCTGATAAAGCCTCGTATACTGTAAACCAACTTATTTTCGCGAGCGATTTATTTTCGCGACTTTCCCGAGTAGAAAAATAACGCGAATATAAATCGTCGCGAATATGTAAAGCTTGGATCTTTCATTATTTAATTACATTCGGTAAATTACAAAATCGCGAAATTAAATTGCCGCGAAGTGGGCTAGAAAGGGTAAAACGCGAAATAAAGTACCCGCGAAAATAAGTTGGTTTACAGTAATTAAAGAAAAAAGTCGACATCAGAAAGAGCGTAGTTGGTTATCCAGATCATGCCAATTATTTGTTAAAAACACGTCTTTCAAGCGAATTAAATTTGTTGAGACTTCAAGTGAATTGTTAATGCTTGATTCATTTATCAAGAAGTTTAGATGATATTATTGACACACAAAAAGGAGGATGTTCGGGGCTTTAACTGCGGGGACATCAACATATTTGTTATGCAAGTTTTTTTTTTTTAATTCGAGATCACGATAAAACATTACCGTTTTACCGAGATCTCGATAAAAAATATATCGTTATCTCGATAAAACGAAATTGTTATATCGAGATTTCGGATTATTAAATCGTTATCTCGATTTATTATTTCATTATCTCGATTTATTATATAGTTATCTCGATTTATTATATCGAGATCTTGGATTATTATCTCGATAAAACGAAATTGTTATATCGAGATCTCGGATTATTAAATGGTTATCTCGATTTATTATATCATTATCTCGATTTATTATATCGTTATCTCGATTTATTAAATCGGATTATTATATCGAGATTTAGGATTATTATATCGAGATCTCGGATTATTAAATCGTTATCTCGATTTATTCGGATTATTATATTGTTATCTCGAGAAAACGAAACTGTGATATCGAGATCTCGTATTATTAAATCGTTATCTCGGTTTAATATATCGAGATCTCGATAACAAATATATCGTTATATATATATGTTTTTTCTGCAAATATATAGAAGTCAAATTTTTAATACAGAGTTTATTACAAGTTGAAACAACATTATGCTGTTTCGAAGTGTTTAAATCTTTTCGTTATTTTCACCGCTATATGGATTTCTTTTCAATAACAACATCATTCCGAATACTCAAACCTCTGGACAACAAACTGGTGGCAATAACCATGTCCTTACAATAACCGAGTTTTATGACGCCAAAACGAAACTACAAAACAAAATTGATGAAAGTCGTCATGAGATTGAAGATCTACGTCATGATACAGACAATAAACTAGCCTTAATGACGTCACAATTTCAGCAAATGTTTTCTGCTTTCCAGCAACAGTTGACCAACAATCTTGGTCAATATGGAACAAACATATTACATGATTCTGAAGACAAGTATAATGAATTGGTTACAAATCACACTCGATTACAACAAAATTGTAATGCATTGAAAGACAAATACCAAAAACAAACTATCGAGTTATTGTCTCTAAAAAACAATACGGAACACCTCTCCGATAGAGTGGATGACTTATCACAATGCAAAAGTAAAACAATGCAACTTGATAAGGCTATAGTTGAATTAAAGACGCTGAAAAATATCCAACCTTTACGCGACTTCAGTAGGTCCAAACGATTAATTCTCAAACTCATGTTTTAAGTATCAACGACCGCACTAGGAGTCAAGATTTCCAAGCGCTATATAATATTACAGTCAATACGATGAGTCAAATGTCAATGAGATTGAACGAGCAAAAGATGTCAACCGAAGCTCGTTTCAAAAACACTGATGTGAGACAGAATACATCATTGGTTACCTTGATAAATCAATTGCGTGACTCTGAAGTAAGACAAAACTCTGACTTCAATGCAAAAGTCAAATCAGTAGGAAACAATTTAAAGTTAACCATTGGTAATGTGCAGCAGGCAGTGAATACAATTAATAATCGAGGTGAGTAAATACTAAGTACTGTATCATAGAAATTGTAATACATATAAAGCATAATAGCCATATAATCGAGTAACTATATGAAAACTACAGGAAATATTTAAGACCTTAAACATTTATTTCAGAAGTCCGACAATACAAAGAAACAATATCATACATGTAGTAATGTGACATTACAACATTTATTAAAAAAACTGCATAACTGTCACAGAGAATGAATAATTAGATAAATGTAAATATTTACATTTTTTCCTTTGTTCATAAGAGATTTTTCTTTTTTTTCGTTGTATCGTTTTGAAAAATAATACTGTACAGAACAAATGATTGATATATACAAATACACAGTGTAAAAACAATGCAAATATTTGGAAAAGGAGACCGAGTAAATACGAGTACTCGTATCAATAAAAATTTCTGAAAACCGATTTCCTTCATCAGTATGGTATCAAATGAATCTTTATCAACCTATCCCCATTCGCCTAAAATATATCGAACATAATGAAAAATAGGCAGTAGAACCACGCTGTGTAATAACGGTTAACTAACTCGTGAATTTACGAATAGGATGAATTTAACTTTGCAACTTTGAACTTTAGGTTCAATAGGTTCCTTTAAACAGCACACCTCTATCAAGGAAATCATGATAAGAAATGCAAGCTCTGGAACTAATCAATTGGGAGATATATATCCTATATGAAGGCGCTGTTGAAATGTTGCTACACATCAATGGAAAGTACACATGTACTTGAGAGGCAAAATCTTTTATTGTTCTCAACCTACATTTTTTTTTGTCAATCTCTAATTGCTGGGCAAGATATGAGTCAAATTGAATTGTATCTGTTTTATCATTTATTTTAATTTCGATGGTATAGATGTGTTCTTCGTTGTCACCAAACTTTGAATTATCTAGTGATAGGAGATCATGTTTATAACGGAACGTGATAATAAAGGATATTGCTAGGTTATTTTCATTCTTCTGAAGAAGCTTCTGATAAAGCCTCGTATACTGTAAACCAACTTATTTTCGCGAGCGATTTATTTTCGCGACTTTCCCGAGTAGAAAAATAACGCGAATATAAATCGTCGCGAATATGTAAAGCTTGGATCTTTCATTATTTAATTACATTCGGTAAATTACAAAATCGCGAAATTAAATTGCCGCGAAGTGGGCTAGAAAGGGTAAAACGCGAAATAAAGTACCCGCGAAAATAAGTTGGTTTACAGTAATTAAAGAAAAAAGTCGACATCAGAAAGAGCGTAGTTGGTTATCCAGATCATGCCAATTATTTGTTAAAAACACGTCTTTCAAGCGAATTAAATTTGTTGAGACTTCAAGTGAATTGTTAATGCTTGATTCATTTATCAAGAAGTTTAGATGATATTATTGACACACAAAAAGGAGGATGTTCGGGGCTTTAACTGCGGGGACATCAACATATTTGTTATGCAAGTTTTTTTTTTTTAATTCGAGATCACGATAAAACATTACCGTTTTACCGAGATCTCGATAAAAAATATATCGTTATCTCGATAAAACGAAATTGTTATATCGAGATTTCGGATTATTAAATCGTTATCTCGATTTATTATTTCATTATCTCGATTTATTATATAGTTATCTCGATTTATTATATCGAGATCTTGGATTATTATCTCGATAAAACGAAATTGTTATATCGAGATCTCGGATTATTAAATGGTTATCTCGATTTATTATATCATTATCTCGATTTATTATATCGTTATCTCGATTTATTAAATCGGATTATTATATCGAGATTTAGGATTATTATATCGAGATCTCGGATTATTAAATCGTTATCTCGATTTATTCGGATTATTATATTGTTATCTCGAGAAAACGAAACTGTGATATCGAGATCTCGTATTATTAAATCGTTATCTCGGTTTAATATATCGAGATCTCGATAACAAATATATCGTTATATATATATGTTTTTTCTGCAAATATATAGAAGTCAAATTTTTAATACAGAGTTTATTACAAGTTGAAACAACATTATGCTGTTTCGAAGTGTTTAAATCTTTTCGTTATTTTCACCGCTATATGGATTTCTTTTCAATAACAACATCATTCCGAATACTCAAACCTCTGGACAACAAACTGGTGGCAATAACCATGTCCTTACAATAACCGAGTTTTATGACGCCAAAACGAAACTACAAAACAAAATTGATGAAAGTCGTCATGAGATTGAAGATCTACGTCATGATACAGACAATAAACTAGCCTTAATGACGTCACAATTTCAGCAAATGTTTTCTGCTTTCCAGCAACAGTTGACCAACAATCTTGGTCAATATGGAACAAACATATTACATGATTCTGAAGACAAGTATAATGAATTGGTTACAAATCACACTCGATTACAACAAAATTGTAATGCATTGAAAGACAAATACCAAAAACAAACTATCGAGTTATTGTCTCTAAAAAACAATACGGAACACCTCTCCGATAGAGTGGATGACTTATCACAATGCAAAAGTAAAACAATGCAACTTGATAAGGCTATAGTTGAATTAAAGACGCTGAAAAATATCCAACCTTTACGCGACTTCAGTAGGTCCAAACGATTAATTCTCAAACTCATGTTTTAAGTATCAACGACCGCACTAGGAGTCAAGATTTCCAAGCGCTATATAATATTACAGTCAATACGATGAGTCAAATGTCAATGAGATTGAACGAGCAAAAGATGTCAACCGAAGCTCGTTTCAAAAACACTGATGTGAGACAGAATACATCATTGGTTACCTTGATAAATCAATTGCGTGACTCTGAAGTAAGACAAAACTCTGACTTCAATGCAAAAGTCAAATCAGTAGGAAACAATTTAAAGTTAACCATTGGTAATGTGCAGCAGGCAGTGAATACAATTAATAATCGAGGTGAGTAAATACTAAGTACTGTATCATAGAAATTGTAATACATATAAAGCATAATAGCCATATAATCGAGTAACTATATGAAAACTACAGGAAATATTTAAGACCTTAAACATTTATTTCAGAAGTCCGACAATACAAAGAAACAATATCATACATGTAGTAATGTGACATTACAACATTTATTAAAAAAACTGCATAACTGTCACAGAGAATGAATAATTAGATAAATGTAAATATTTACATTTTTTCCTTTGTTCATAAGAGTCATTTGAAACTTCAAATGAAAACAAATTTCCACGATTATAGATCATGTCTCGGAGATATTGCTGATATTAAGCTATAGTATAAGTTTTATCAAAATCTGGCACGAATTGTACCTGTGATAGAGCTAACAAGGCCATTTTCAATGAATTTAATATTTCCATAGGCATAACTCTTTTTAAAAAAAATCGATCGTCTACCATTACAGAACTTGTGCGAGATATTGCTGATATTAACCTTTAGTATAAGTCTAATAAAAATCTAACAAGAGTATTTCCCGTAACACCGCTAACAATATCGGACAGACGAACGGAAGCACGAACGGACGAACGGATGCTTGGTATTACCATGTCCATAGCAACGAGTTCCGCGGGAGACAACAACAGTTAAGTATGTTTTAGATACTTAGATAGTTACATTTTACTACAAAAACAAGTGAACGTCAACCTCCTTGTAAAAGAAAATCCTTTGTATTATCATAATCTTCATATTAAACGTACTGCTATTGAATTAAAGTCTTTCCGTACTCTCATTAGCCGAAATATTTAGCAGTGAACTTGCAAAATCAAAGTACATAAAATGGCCTTGTCCAATTTTTTTTTGTTGTCGGTTATTTTAAGATTTTCCATACGACGTTTATTGAATTATACATGATAAGTTAAATAATGATCTGTAACCAAGTGTTATTACTTAGTAGCCGAACCATTGTCCAAGATGGCCACCAACAGGGAACTTAGTTTAACATAAAACCTATGGGAATAACATACAAATGCTCCTCCTCGAGGAGCACTGAATAGAATGAAACCAAACATGGCCTACATGTTTCTTATGAGGTGATTATGAAGTGTTGCTACTTTTTTTTCGATTTACTATTCAAGATGACCATCAGGAGGACTTCGATTTAACATAGAACACAACAGCGAAATATGTAACCAATATCTTATTCTAAAAAACCTTTGAATATATTAAAACCGATCTTGGTATTGATTTCCTTATGAGGTGCTTACCTGCTACGTATTTAGTTTGTAAATGTGTACTGATTTGTCATCCAAGAAGGCCACCAACGGGAGACCTAGTAATAGGAATAACATAAAAATGTTTCCTTACATGAGCAACTGAATCGAATGTAAAGGAAATGCACCTCCGACCCCTACCCAAATTTTTATTGAAAGGTTTTCCAAAGATTTCCAGCATAATACAGGTCCTAGGTGGAACAAATTTTGCAATTATTTCCCATTTTGTGATAATTACCTTTAAGTTAATACATGTATCTTTATAACTTGAGATATACTGTAAACTGGTAAAATATCAAGAAAAGAAGATTCATGAACCAATATGAGCAAAGTTGTAAACTGACATCTTGCTGAAGTTATTGTCCTTATAAATTCATTTTCTACAATTTCACAGAATTTAATGGTCATTTCTGTAAAGTTTACATAATCACTCAAATTTTCGGGGATATTGAATAATCACTAGAAAAAACGTCAGGGATTATACATTAAAACTAAAATAAAGAAAGTTAAATAATTTATTCTGTCAAATCATATTGAAACTTCATTATCATATTATTATTAATAACATAGTTTGTAAAATTTAAAGCACAATACATGTGTTTATTAAAATGTTAGTCACGATCTATTAAGATGATAGACTCAACATATAAAATGATAACCTTTATTTAAGTATTCCACATTTCAAACTAAAAGACAAATTGAAAGAGTCGGTATTACTTTGCTTCATAAAAAAGAATGGCCAACGTAGATACAAGTATCTTGTCTTAGGGAGGGATAAATCATACTTTGTAAAGAATCACTCTGATTCAAACAAAAAATTCTCTGAAACCGATATTATCAAGATGCTGGATTTCTTGATTGACAACATATTTGTAACGTTCGGAGGACGTAATTTTCAACAGACTGTCGGCATCCCAATGGGAACAAACTGTGCCCCTCTACTCGCCGACTTGTTTCTTTATTATTATGAGGCTGACTTCATGCAGGAACTTCTCAGGAAGAAAGATAAGAAGTTAGCAATATCCTTTAACTCTACTTTCCGCTATATAGATGACGTTCTTTCACTAAACAATTCAACATTTGGTGACTATGTGAAACGCATCTATCCCATCGAATTGGAGATAAAGGATACTACAGATACAGTTAAGTCGGCTTCATATCTTGACTTACATCTAGAAATTGACAATGAGGGTCGGTTGAAAACAAAACTTTACGACAAAAGAGATGATTTCAGCTATCCAATTGTGAACTTTCCATTTCTAAGTAGCAACATTCCAGCAGCACCTGCATACGGGGTATATATCTCCCAATTGATACGATATTCCCGTGCTTGCATTTCCTATCATGATTTTCTTGATAGAGGGTTACTGCTCACAAGGAAGCTATTAAACCAAGAGTTCAAAATGGTGAAGTTGAAATCATCCCTTCGTAAATTTTACGGACGCCATCACGAGTTGGTTGACCGTTATGGAATAACCGTTTCACAAATGATAACGGATATGTTCCTTACGTCGTAACTACAATCCCCTTCCCTTTCATGAATGTGACCTACCGAATTAGACTATTTACCGGATTTGTAATCACATAAGCAACACGACGGGTACTACATGTGGAGCAGGATCTGCTTACCCTTCCGGAGCACCTGAGATCACCCCTAGTTTTTGGTGGGGTTCGTGTTGTTTATTCTTTAGTTTTCTATGTTGTGTCATGTGTACTATTGTTTTTCTGTTTGTCTTTTTCATTTTTACCCATGGCGTTGTCAGTTTGTTTTAGATTTATGAGTTTGACTGTCCCTTTGGTATCTTTCGTCCCTCTTTTATATATGTTTGGTTTGATATATTGAAATGTTAAGCACTATTTATTAAAAAGGATAAACTCAATTTATTTAAATGTTACACACTCTATTAAAATGTTAAGCAAATTATATTAAAACAATCATTTATTTTTACAAAATAATTCGAACGGGATCAACTGATCCATATTTGCCCTGCTTTTCTACTGGCACATCTACATGATTCACATCTGTTTTACCATAACATTTCAACAAACCTTGTCCTATACATATTGAATAATATTTTACGGCACGTCTTCAGTACAAACGTCCTGAAGGTACCCAAATAAAAGGGAATCAGCAGTCTCGAAGTGATTTCTGGTATAAGATATGAGCAGAGTTCCTTTCCGTTAGTTCTCTCACTATGAATTTCATGTTCATTTATCCCCTCCTTATACAATATCTCCCATCCTAACTCGAATCAACCACTGATTTGTTATTACAATAGTAGTATACTAATGAGACACAAACCGTAAAAATGTGCATAACATAAAGGGAACTTTTGTTTCTGTATATCTAGATTTTACAACTTTTGCTACTTCAGATACTTAAGATTATGTTTTTAGGTCCATGCAAATCAACCCGCCTCCTCCTATGTTAATGAATGATAATGTAAAGAGTGTAATTTAAATGAAATATAATTGGCACCACCACTAGTCAGTCCATTGTAATGAAGAAATGCCAGGTCATTCAAATTGTTAATTCTCTTGAATTTGATTAATAGATGTTGTGTAGTTATCATCAAGGAGACACACGACTTTACCGTAGACCTTGCTCGTAACAACCGAATATGATTTAAACAGTCAACACAATATGGAAAGAACACAGAAGAGAAGACAACACCAGTTCCTATTACCACACAAACACCTATAGTTTGGAAACACGAAACTGAACAAACACTTATGTTAGAATTGTTCTCTCTGGTACAAAATACAGTTCCTGCTCCACTGCTGATATCCACAGCATTCAACATGTCAAGTATAGTAACTCTGTTAAATCACATTTAGCAATGTCATACGTGTACGTCATCGAGAACAAATATGGATGGGACCAACAAACAACATGCCGCTAAAAGTGAATCACTTGTGGAAGTCTTCAAGGTCAATAATAATTTGTATGCAGTTAAATCAGTTATATAAGCATTGGCACAACTTATTGTCATGGATATCATTTGGCTTATCCCCCTCAATCGTGTTGAGTGTTAATGTAAATGTTCTACTTATAAAAAAGAAGATGGGGTATGATTGCCAATGAGACAACTATCCACAAAGGACCAAAATGATACAGACATTAACAACTATAGGTCACCGTACGGCCTTCAACAATGAGCAAAGCTCATACCGCATAGTCAGTTCAGTTTAAGTGAAAAACCTATATCAAGTCAATGGTATTTGGTATTCAGTTGTATTTCTCGTTTTCAAAAAGGTTATACCGCTCTCCAACTTTAGTAATAATTTATTTACTTTCATTTATGCATGGATAACACATGTTACAGGATCGCTAATTCATTAAGTATTTGCACTATAATCTTATAAAACTAATATAAAGGCGATACACCTCATTTAGTCCACAATGTTTTAAACAGTAATCGATGATATTTGTTTTGCTATTATATTTCCATTTTGAGTCATTAAAGTTAACTACGACGAACACCGAAAAAATACTTTAGGTAACTTGACAGGCTACTGTTTTGTGTGTAACCATGTGTCTTTGTCCAAACTTACTAAGGACATTTTTACCACGTGCTATATTGAGGTTTGTCATTACGTCGTCTGATCTTTTTATTACCCAATGTGACTTACTCCCGATTGTGACTGGTTTGCTGAGTGTGAATTCGCATTGCTTTAAGACGTGGCACGGTACTTTTCCATCCCAAATTCATGTATTTAGTTTTGATGTTATATTTGTTATTCTCATCGGATTTTGTCCAATGACTTAACGTTTGTAGTTGTGTCTTATTTTTTTCTGTTGTATTCGTGTGTAGTGGTAAAGATAATCAATCATCCAGTTCATTTATTAGATTTAAGTTTGGATCAACGAAATTTACACGATATCTTTGGTTTACAGTTTGATTCAGAAGAAACACCACCATAGCTAGATAATAAAATTAATTATCTAATTTCTACCTCAATTTGATATTAATTAGTATTGTAATTTTCATTGTTATTAATAAACGTATATAAGTCTTACAAATGTAATCTTGAATTCAATCCAAATTCTTTCGTATTTATATGAAATCGTTTTAGAAATTCGAATGTGACGTCACTTTGTGCGTCGAACTGGCTTTGGCTAAAACGGCTGTGTATTTTTATGTCCTGGTATTTAGGTTGTTTTATGTAATGTATCCGTTTTTATTCGGTAGTTAGTCACCACTGCAGTTCTATCACATATCTCTATTATATGGTCATTTTATAAAATTAACTGTTTGCAAAAGTATGAATTATTCTAAATAATAAGGATGTTTTTATCCCAGTCGTATTGGTCACAACTTTTTATAACTTTTGGTCCTCAGTGCTCTTCAACTTTAAACTTTATTTGGCTTTCAAACTGTTTTTCCTCTGAGCGTCACTGGTTAGTCTTGTGTGGACGAAACGCACGTCTGCCGCATTAAATTTTAAACCTGGTACCTTTTGTTGGCTATTATTCGTGTGTTACTCTATCCTATATTTTCTCCCATTTATTTGTATTGTAGCCCTGTCATGTAATGTTGTTATTTTAATGTTATATTTAACATTGCTATTAAAGCGGGAGGTTTGGCATGCCACAAAACCAGGTTCAACCAACCATTTTTTTTCTTTCTTAAAATGTCCTGTACCAAGTAAGGAAAATGGCCAATGTTATATTATAGTTCGTTTCTGTATGTGTTACTTTTTAATGTTGTGTTTCTGTTGTGTCGTAGTTCTCTTATATATTTGATGCGTTTCCCTCATCGTTAGTGTAACCCGGATTTTTTTTTCTTTCGATTTGTGAATTTCGAACAGCGGTATACTACTGTTGCCTTTATTTACAACAACAACAACGAAAACATTACATTAATTAAATAACGTAATAGCCCACAATATTTGGTGTGTGTGAATCCATCATTCATAAAGCTTTCATACAATGTTAAGTCTTTGTTAGTATTAAAAACATGGAGATCATAATAGACGGACGTGTCTTATCTGTCTTTTCTTTATCCCTCCTTGAGTAATCTTGTATGGTGTTTTATAGTTGTTTTATATTGGTGAAAATAGAACACATATTTTAAAAAAAAGATGAAGAGCAATGTATATCTTAAATTTGTTATTATTCTAATGGTTTAAGGCTTCTTGGTAAGATTCCAGAGACGGCTTCCCGTCTAGTATAGGAACTTCGCTTTTTATAGCCAGACCTACTTGTCATTAACCGAGCAACCGCACTTTTAGTTAAATGACTTATGTGAGTTTCTTGTCGCCTTAATGACGTTGCGAACTCTTCCGGATAGTCTAGATCATCCATGTTTTTCTTTCGAACTTGAAACATATGGCCATTTTTCATAATTTTAGAAAGCTTTGGTTTTATTAATTTGTCTCTGTTCATGTCTATCTTTGGGTGCATGATTCTTTGAAGTTCGTCAGATATATGTCTGTTTGTAGTCTCAATACACGTTGAACAGGATGCTGGACCAAGAACTTCACAAAAGTCATGGCCCTTTCGACATTTTTGGGGGTTTGAAAGAGACGGGTATGAGTTAACTTTGATTAAACTCGGGCCTTGTTGTACATCGCTCATTTCAACTATGTCTTCCCTGGTGTCTGGGCGTGGCATTCCATATCCTGGATGTGTTTTCGGTGTCGGAGCTTTATAAAAATGCCTCATAATAACGTTTTCAAATTTGGCCTGATTATTTTCACGGAGGTGCGTCTTTAAAATGTATTCTCTTTCCAACTTTTGTTCGATATTGTTGGTTGAAATAAACCTTTCGTCGATAGACGGCTTGTCACGAAATTGCATATCTTTCCCGGCAATATTTTCTTGAGTAATAGAATAAAGAGATCTGAAATTAAACAATGGCACTTTAATTACAGATAAACACAAAATTGCCAAAATTATTTTCACTCATTACAATTATGATTTTTTATTAATAATGTTATCTATAAGTGTTCTCTTGGTATATTATCTTTAGTTTCTCTTTTCCTTTGTGATTATGACGGAAAACTAGTTTTTTTAATCTCTTTTCTTTGTTCTTTTATGTGATATCCTTTAAAGAAAGTTATGAAAGATATCTTATAAATTATATGAGATATCTCCTAAACTATATAAGATATCTTATAAACTAGGTAGTTTGACATATAGCTCTTTAACTGTTTCGGAACTTATACATCCTCGGTTTGGCTTGAGCGTTCCGGATGAAGGTAAATCCAGAAAAGCGCTTCGAACGCATGCAATTATTTAACGTGTTGTTTTCAATTTTTTTTTATAAACTATAGAAGATGTCTTATAAACTATATAAGATATCTTATAATTTAAACTATATATTAAGATATCTCAAAAACTATACAATATATCTTATGAAGTTTATGAGATATCTTGAAGCTAGAATAAATATTAAAACGGCTTGCTATATATAAGGCTTTTACAGTTTTTGAGTTTCTTATAATATAATAACAATAGATAACTTTAACTGAAACTTTTTCGAAATACAAATTAGTTATATTCGGCAATTTGTTTTAGGAATGTTCGGCGCTCAATGCTATTCAACTTCGTACTTTATTTGCCCCTTTCAGTTGCATCTCACTGATGAGTCTTCTGTAGATAACGCGTGTTTGGTGCGTACACAATTTCAATCCTGGTATCGATGATGACTTATTTAGAAGCATGTCTAGCGTTGACTTTTAAGGATGTTTTCTGATCTTGTTTATTTGCATTTGTTTGTGTTATATTTGGAACCCTGTTGGGTGATCCATTCAATACCTTTAAAATTCTTTCAAGTTGCTTTTCTTTTTATAGATTAAAAAGATACCTTTTAAACTCTTATAAAAAGTCCTTTTGTCTTTTCATGATTTTGGAAAGAAGAAAAAAACCAATGTGAATAATAGTAAAGATCTAGAGAGAATCAATTACCACAAAAATATATCAGCTTACATCTCGAAAACAAGAAAAAGGAAAACTTTTTTTTGCCTTTGATGTTTTAGTTCCTTTATTTGTAGACTATCAATATGTACGGTTTAAAAGTCTTATAAAAACTAGTCATTTTAAAACAGAGCAGCCAACATACATTGCTAGGTCTATATATATAAGCTATACAAACAACGACAAATATTTCTAGTATTAGACTAACCACAATAATTACTTTTTGTCTAAAAGGTTGTTTCTCGCTTTACTATTTTTGTTAGGCGTAGATTCTTCTTGTACCTTCTGTCCATCTGTCACATTCTGTTCCCAGAAAGACCCGGATGACTGTCGTCGTCCTAAACTCTTACTAGAACTTTCACGAAAAATATTTTCCTTTTCTCCAAGCTGAAGAAGTCCAACTGATGAACGACGCCTCTTGTTGACATATTGTTCTAAGTTATTTAAGTCACTAGGTGCAAATATTTGGTTCGTTGATCCCCGTCTCCGTAGGTAAGCTTCGACACCCGGAAGTTTGTCTACTTGCTTTTTTCTGTTCGTCACTCTAGTGCGTGCAGAAGACACACTTGCATTGCTGTTGGTATCAGACATCTACAAACACATTTTGATTGAGAATCTTAATGTTGCAAACAGTTTTTGTTTTAGATAAGGAATTTTAAAGTTTTAAAAAAATTGTGTTGGTAAGTACGTAAGATATATTTTATTTTTGGTAAGCGAGACATTGAGATAACACTTTGAGCTACACGTTAATGAAAATTTAGACTGGATATGTATTATCAAAACTTAAATATCAAAACGACATTTAAGTGTACGATTTCAAGGTACAATGTAACAATGTTTCATTGATAGTAAGCAAAATTTCGATGCAGTCAATTTCGACCACAAACTTCGGGCTTGTGTAACTGTTTAATTCCGTAGACATTATGTGTATGTATGAAGAATTGAACATTGAATTATATTTGTAGCCAAAATAAGAATGAGATTAAAAACACAATACTTTTCATTTCATTTCATTTCATGCTCTTCTTTTCTTTTTCGTTGGCATTCTTTCTTGTGACGTGCATTTGATAAAAGAAATATTCGGTAGAATGGAAGTTGAAGACTATAGAATATTAGCAAGTTATGAAATATGTTTAGTTTTCTCGGAGAATATTGATATATGTCATTGAAATGTATTGTCGATCTTAGATCTTAAAGAGCAATAATTCCAAATCCTAACTTAAGCCAATCTGATCGGAGACGGGATTTTATTGAAGTTATCCCACGCCAAAAAAAAAAGCGGCAACCAAAACATATTTAACTTTTAAAATATCAGTGTAACATTCGCTTTCCGTGCACCTGCTTTCAATTTTTTTTTTACCTCACATCAATTTTCTTTCGTTCGATCTGCGCTCGTGTATAATAAGGTTTGTTGTTCTTTCTTGTATACTCCAACATATCCTTCACGAATACAAACTTGCCATCACAATACGGCCAAAATGAATGCCAGTACTGTACGTGGTATAAAACAACAGAAAATAAAACAAACAATATTTGATCAATACTACAGTAACTTACCGTACGGAAGAAACAGTTTTTTCAAAGGATCTCCTGTCTTATCCTTGAATGCTCACAATTATCAATTGTTCAAAACGGTCAATGCAGTTTTATTCTTAGGATCATGCATTCATAAAAAGACAATACTTAGATGTCTTTCACATCTTTAAGATTTCCTTGTGGATTTTGTAAATCAAACAAGATTATAACAAACCAATTACAAAAGAATATATAACGTATTTATATAATTCAATGTGAACCGATTAAGATAATCCGAATTAAGTGTTTGTTTATAAAATACTTTATTATGAAGGACACCTTCAATGATACATTTACCCAATCAATTGTTATAATCTGTTTGACCGAAAGAAAACCATCGTAAATAATCACATGTTCTTCTAATGATTTTACTTCAATATTTACTGCTGACCAGAGAAGAGAAACAACGCATACCAAGAAGTCGTAGAAATGCAAAATAAATACATTGAAACATTGTCTTCTCAAGAAACATACAATTTCGTTAATCAAAGGTCAATAGGTACCAAGGACTATATAAAACGGAATGGCGTGCGTAAATGCTGATATATGTACTAACATAGATGTATACATCTATGGTACAAATGATATCAACTGATTAATATCCTACCGAAGGGTGTTGGTTCTCTCCGCACACTCAGGTTTCCTCTGTTCGCCACGAAACAAATTTAAAAAACAAACTACAAATGAGGGCGATGATTACAAACAAGATATATGTTCTAACATCATACTGTACGTATAAGTGTACATCAAGCAAGTTCAATACATTTCAGCAATACTAAGTTAGACTGCGGTTTTTGCATTTGTTAATTACCACTGGAACAAGTCTTACGGACGTAATCTGACTAGAATGTTAGATACAGCCATTATATTTTGAAAATCTTTCAAAGTCAATAATTGGTATAGTATTAGTTATCTGCTACACGATAACATCATATTTCCAGATGAATTAGTTTTATTCATTTTTAACTGAAAGAACGACACTTAAACTATAATGATTTTTTTTATCCAGAAACATCTAGCAACGTTAAGTAATTGTAATTTTGTTTATAATTGACAACTTTAAAAATGTCCTTTTGTGAATCTTTTTTAGATTCTTTGAGTAGTGTTGGTGTCTCTGGACTTATTAAGTAATGAATGGTGGTGGGCTACAAAGGAAACTTCCAACTTTTCAAACTTATTATAACGGTCTTAATATTCTGTATTGATTATTTATATTTATTATTTTTTACAGCGGATGACCACGAGGGCATTCCAATGTATTGCTATCGTCTAGATTTCCATAACTAGGTATTTACTTTTCTACATTGGCTAGAGGTATAGGGGGAGGGTTGAGATCTCACAAACATGTTTAACCCCGCCGCATTTTTGCGCCTGTCCCAAGTCAGGAGCCTCTGGCCTTTGTTAGTCTTGTATTATTTTAATTTTAGTTTCTTGTGTACAATTTGGAAATTAGTATGGCGTTCATTATCACTGAACTAGTATATATTTGTTTAGGGGCCAGTTGAAGGACGCCTCCGGGTGCGGGAATTTCTCGCTACATTGAAGACCTGTTGGTGACCTTCTGCTGTTGTTTTTTTCTATGGTCGGGTTGTTGTCTCTTTGGCACATTTTCCATTTCCATTCTCAATTTTATTCGTTTTGGGTTTTTAACCGATCTATAAACAGGATGACTACGCGGATATAAACGAGTGCAAAATATCATTACTTATCGTTAGTTATAAATACATCTCTTCAATGAATACTGATAAAAAGATTTTTGAACATAAATTAATTATATGAAAATGTTTTGTCGTTAGATATATATTATAAGTAAAAAATCATTGATAATATATATGCACACGTACCGAAAAATTGTGTCAAAGCATGCGGAAGAATATCTCAATGAACGTTTTGCGACACTCCAGGCAAGGACCGGTAACTCTGCATGGAAGATTGAATGCCTATTCATATACAATCTTTCAGAAAAATCTTACAGAAGAGTGTCCACCATGTACTTGCACTGCACTTTTATTACAAAAGTAGGATAGAATGATATACAAATGGATTAAAATTATATATACATGTAGCGGTTATATGAATATAATATATAACAATAAACTAGTGTATACGGATTTGTATCACTACAATATACATTGTAATACTCATTACGGTGGGGTTGAATTTCCTGTCATTTATTCATCATCAACGCAGAAAAAAATCTTTGTATATTAACCTCAGTTTCAGGTATAGAGGTGTGATTTTTTCTGTGACAATTGCTTTTGGCCATCCACAAGAACTTGCGGTCATCCGATGCTCAGTATCTCAGTACTTTGATTACCTTTCGTTATCCTGTTTTTCTGACGTCAAGCTCATATTCTATCTGTAGATTGCTTTTATAATAATTCACTGACGACTGAAGTTAAATTTCATTCAAACTTTTGACTAACTTCATGTAACTGCATATTTATCCGTTAAAACAGTGTTGCCTTTAGAGATTAAACCTGCGAGTACCTTAAACACCACCATTGTCATAAATTGGTACACGAAATCACTCGACCACATATACTAACCACTAATAATATCTACAACATGCACAGCCACTCGTCAGTAATCGATTGTTCGGTGGTTATCTTTGTTTGTTGTCTGTTATGTTTATCTTTTTCATTGTTCTTTTATTATAAATTGAAGTACTTGGTGTTGTTGTTCGAACTGTTTCACTGTTTGTCATATTAGGGATTTCCTACCTAATAATACGGTAAGGGCTGGGTATTTTTAAGGAAACACTGTGGCATATGTTTGGTAAAATCGATACCATTTAGAATCAGTTTCATTGTTGTCACATATATTTGCAAATCGTACCACATCTCTTTATCATAGTTTTCATCACTTTAATCTACATACAAAATGTACACCCAAACTTTATCAACGTTAATCTGCATTATCATCAAACATTACAGTATTGTGTTTCTACTTGAGATACACACCAACCGTACCTCAAAAAGTGTCTATACATTACTAAGATCGAGATCGTGTGGACACACATATTTCAAAGATGTATTATCTGTAATAGGGTCTGCTTACTCTTGCAGAGAACCTGAGATCACATCCTGATTTTGGTGGTGTTTATGTTCCTCAGTGTTTATTTTTCTATATTGTGTTTGGTAGAGTGTTGTTGGTTTTTTTTGTCGTTGTTCGGTTTTTATTTCCCATGATTTTGACAGTTTGTTCTCGCGGCTCATGAGTTTGACTATCTATTTGTATATCCCGGCTCTCTTGTATTGCTTGTGTTTGAATATAATTAATTTTACATGAACACAAAACTGGATTGTTGGACATTTCAAGGCATTAGTTCAAAGCTGTTTACAAGATGTTGACTCTTAAAATAACATGTTTAATTAGATAACCTGTATTGTTGGGTAGCTGTCTCGTTGCCCTTTTTCTTTTTCTTTTTCTATACATCCTTTAACTTTTAAGACTGCGTTCAAAGAAAGAAAACTTGTATCAAGAAAAGTTATACATGTGTAACCCAATTCGTGTACCTGTTCAATGTTTGATTTCTTATCTTTAGAATTTTAATACACATATACACATACCATTGCAGTTTGCAGGTGTCCAAAATGCCATATTCAACTGTTCTTGTTTTGTTGTACATAGTCCAAACAGGAATTGCGGATACAGAAAACCATGACCACCACAGACGCCTTCTACTCAACGATCCAGACGTTTTAAATTCGAGGATGGGGAATATAGAGAAATCAATGCAGGATATGGTTCGTCTTACCCAACAACTACAGACACAAAATACCAATATGCAGTCTACCATAACACAACTACAAACAGAGTTAACACAGGAAAAGGAAAAAGTTTCTAAAGCTTTGCTGAATGGTAGTATAACCTTTTTAGCTCACCTTGCCTGAAAGTCTCAGTGAGCTTTTCACATCATTTGGCATCCGTGGTCCGTCTACGTCGTCCGTTAAGATAACTTTAACTAAAATCTTCTCCTCTGAAACTACTGGGCCAAATTTGACCAAACTCGATCCTAACCATATTTGGGTTACTAGTTAATAAAAAGTGGGCGACGACCCTGCCTGCCAAGCAATATAAAAAAGATGATGTGTATGATTGCCAATGAGACAACCGTACACAAGAGATCAAAATGACACAGAAATTAACAACTATAGGTCACCGTACGGCCTTCAACAATGAGCAAAGCCCATACCGCATAGTCAGCTATAAAAGGCCCCGAAATGACAATGTAAAACAATACAAACGAGAAAACTGACGGCCTTATTTATATAAAAAATGAAAAAATAGAAAATAGGGGTAAATTGCAGTATGTGGCTTATATCTTTGAAACTAAATCACTTAAAGTATTTTTTACATTTGGATAAAAATATTGATCAAGTAAGATCTATATGCCCTCAAATTTACAGATAAATCAGACAACCCGATGTTGGGTTGCTGCATCTGAATTAGAAATTTTAACGAAATTTTGCAGGTTTGGGTTATTATCTTGAATATTATAATAGATAGAGATAATAAACTGTCAACAGCAATAATGTTCAGCAAAGTAAGATCTACAAATATGTCAGCATGACCAAAGTGGTCAATTGACCCCATAAGGAGTTATTGCCCTTTAAAGTCAAATTTAACATTTTTTTGTAAATTTTTGTAATCTTTTACAATAGTCTTCTCCTCTAAAACTACATAGACAAATTCAACCAAACTTGACAACAATCATAATTAGGGTACATTGTTAAAATATGTGTCCGCTGCCCCATCTGCCAACCATCATAGCAGCCATACCTAAAAAGAGAACACAGGAGTGAAATGCAAGTTGTGTCTATTATATTGAAAACTGTTTTGAGAAGAGTAAATCTAACAGGGTTAAACATGTTCAGAATATTGAGATCTACCTATACTACTGTTTCTAAAAAAAAACCCAGTCAGATGACTTCTTATAGGAGTTATTGCCCTTAAATGATTTATTTTTTAATTTTTGCATATCATTTTGAAAACAATTAAAAATATTTAGAAACTTAAATAATTAAAAATGATCAGTTCAACACGATGTCCAAATAAGTCAAACATGGCCGAAATCATCAGACGACTAAATGTATTGAGTTGTTGCCATTTCACGACGATTTCTACCAAGTTCTGCTGTTATAGCCCGACTATCTTAAATATTTTAATAGATATAAAGAAACTATAACAGGGACAAGACAAGATCTGCAGATTTATATTGAAATGAGTACTTTTGAAGTTTAATTGTGGGAAATTTGAAAATAATACTTGTATTCTTTATTATATATTATTGTTGCATTGTTTCATGCATCAATTGACCGCGCTGAAGTACGTCCATTAGTCATACTTCATTATTCAAAATAAGCTATTTCCTCATTTTAACGCGTATTGTAGAATTTAGGTCCTCCATAAACCCTCTTATGGTCATTGCGAATCAGGATATAGCTATAGTGTCACAGTAAAGTTTTTTTTTTATATTTATTTCACTATTCACCGCTTCAAGTTGAATAATGAAACAGAAACTATTTCATTATTCATTATTCATTTTTTAATATTGAATAGTGAAATTACGGAAATTAAGGCAAATGTTGATTTTTACACATTCTGATTACTGATTCGTGTACGTAATGCAGTTCTTTTTATTCGTGTTTTAATGGTAGGAACATTATTTTTTCTACAAGGTTGACGAATCAAACGGACGCGATCGATTTCTCGAGGCTCAATACAACTTTCTGTGAACCTTGAAATGCGTCTTGCTACAACATTTAGCTAGTTAATTAATCACTACATGAAATGTCCATAGATCGCTTGAGAGAACCTTGCCATTGTCGAAATTGATAAAAGTCACACTCAAACACAACACAGAATTGCTGTTTCGTTTTAGACCTTTTTAAGCAGATATATAGATCGGCCACCAAGGTAAAAGATCAAGACAATGACATGTATGAAATATTGTAGGTCGCCTCATTTTGTGTAGATTTGTCAAATACAAATATAATACGTATACTGTTAATCATTTCAAGATATTAAGTATCAACTGTTTTGGGACATTCCCATATTTGAATGAAGATATCATAATTTTTTATTTTATTTGCAAGACATAGGATCAACGTACATTCGCTGGGGACGTAAACAATGTAGCGGAGTGAACACAGAGATACTTTATACAGGTAATAAACAGAAAGTAGTGTGTTTTTTAATTGTTTTAATTTCTTCAAATATACGAAAAAGAACTTTTGAATGCAAGAAACATGCACTTAATACATTTTAATATATCCTCACTCAATCTGAAATATACATAATCATTTAAAAGAAGTGCTTCATTTATACAACTTTTTAAATCTTCTAGACTACATTGGTCTAAAAACTATAAATTGCAGTTTTGAGTTCAAAATCGGTTACATTTTCTATATTTTGTATTGGTACGCTGTTTTTAAGGTTGAAATGATAAGAAGTAAATTTGTTTTTCTACAATTCGATTTGCGATGTCTGTTTTCGTGCACAACATTGAGAACTTTTCCTTCAGTTACATCATTTGATGCTCCCAGACACAATAATATCTCAAAGAAAGACCTGCTTTGACTTTGTTATAATATAGATACTTCAGACTGGATTGCTTAAGGGGAAGTGCACCAGTTTGTCTAGTTTCATGTTGTGTCTAACCGATTTAGAAAATAAATGAAAATTTTAAAAATCCACCTTCGCTTTCGCAATAAGATTTTTACAGAGTGTTGTACTACTTTTGGGACAAATTATATCAAAATTATAGAAAACTTTATCAACTCTAACTAAAGATATGGACAATTGTACGTTTAGGGGGTCTTGAAATCTTTTGACAGCTTCCAAAATGCTAATGTTTATCTTATTAGCTGGACCAAATCACTACTTGACTTTAAAATTCATGACCCATTTTTTTCACCGTGTAATTTCATCCCCCTACTTGCTATTTGAGGCATAAAATAAGAAAAAAATAAATTTCGAAGGGTTATAAAAAAAAATGGCAAGTAACACACTGTCCACACTAGGGACAACGAAAATCACGATAATCAAAGGACGATAACTGTGTACTCGGACCACTTGTCTATAAAGGAGTAGGATCAGTAAGACCCCTTTTAGGCCCCAAAATTACAGTTTTACAAATTCGTGAAAATGTAATCTATTAGCTATTTATTGGAAAGTAGAATGCTTCTGCTTCACAAATATGGTCTGTTATTTTTTTTTTTTGCCATATCGGTTACTAGCATCATTAAATCGTGATAAATTACTGAAATCTTCACAATTTTAGCATTTTAGTTAAATTTTAGACGGTTTCCGTCTTTACTGAAAGTGGACGCATTCGTGTTCATTCATAATATTGAGATGTAAGTTGTATTTGATGATAATATTTAACATATATTAAGGTTGAGGATGAACACGGATGCGGCCACTTTTATTTTTGACAAAAAAACATCTGAAAAGTGACGACTTTTTGCATATTTGATAGATTTTTCATATTTAATCTAGAATCGGATCGTTTTTATTGACTTTATCAGTTAAAATCTTTCCCTTAAACTTATTGAATCAATTGAAACCGACACTTAAGTGTTTAAAAAGTGTCCAAAATACTTCGTTAGATGAACCTGAAAGAGACCAAAATCGGCCCTTGCCGGACCTACTCCTTTACAAAACGTATTCATAAAATATATTTGAAACGTAGTTTTGAGGATGATTTGATTTGATTAATATGAGTGGAGGTCAAGCACCAAGACATATCGTATTTACCTTCATAAACATCTTATTTAATTTAGATCTTTTGAGGGCGTATGACATTTGCGCCGATTTTCAAAATTTTCATTCTTTCATTTGCGCCGATTTCATTTTTTCATTTGCGCCGATTTTATAATTGCTCCTAATTAGATTTACAGGTAAGTTAAAATGTGTACATGTACTATACCGTGAAGGTATATTGGTAAAATCTGGTTATAAATATAGGTTTTAGTTTACTTTGAATCATATTATTCCGGAACTTTGCTGTAACACAATGGACATATTGCACACTGTGCACAACAAGCCGAGAAGTCAATTTTTTTTGACTATCGACGGCCATACACATAAATAAGTATGTGAGCCAGACAAAGAAAAGATGGACTTCGTTATTGACAATTACGACAAATAAATAAGAGACAAAATCACAAGAAAGGAATATATTAGTTTAAACATATTTTATTTGCATAAGTAGCAAAAGGGATTGGACACAAGTTATAACAACATTAGAGACGTCCTCTCCCAATATATTAGATGTGTTGCCTATAAATACTCAGCAAAAACAGATTTGTGATTTTAACGTATTCCGTTTTTATTCATGGATTGGAATGCAGTAAATAGATTATCAATTCGTCATTTTAGTATAAACAGAGTGCTTTAATCTTATGTTTTTATCTCTTGATTTTAAAGTATGTGAATATAGTATGCACCTGGCTAACGGAAGAGGTCTATAATAGTAAATGAAAAATAACATGACTTGGATTGAGGGTTGTCTTATTTGCACACATACCACATCTTCTTATATCTATTCACCTGTAATTAATCTGTAGTTTACCTGTAAAAAAAATCGGCGCAAATGAAAAACAAAATCGGCGCAAATGAAAGAAAAAATCGGCGCAAATGAAATGCTGATCGGCGCAAATGCAAAACGTCGCTTTTAATAGGTTAAATATATATTTGGTAGTGTAGGCTGTGACTCAAATCTTGATATCATTGACAAGGACTATTTGTCAGTTTTTGTAGTATTGAATTGAGAAAAAAAGAAGCTGAAAGACCCTAACATTCTAAAAATGTAAATGCTGTCTTGTGGACATCTGAAGAATACTTTTGGGTTTATGGGTAGATTTATATTTTGTTTTGAATTGATTGATTTCAAACACCTTTTGAAATTTTTTAATTAAGATTTTTAAAGTGGTGAAACAATGGCTTTATGATACCTTCTCCTTAAATGCTGTTGTTTTTTTTTCCTCACTCGAAAATATCTGAAAATATTTAAAAATTAATCAAAAATACTAAATAATATAAAACACAAAATTCTTCGGCTTTCTAATAATTTTATTAATCCAGACCAATAAGAACCTTTACAACTCTTTTGAACAAAAATAAAAGAACAATCACATACAATTAAGTGATATTTTAAAGTAGAAAAATTTGTAAATATTAGTAATATATATTATTCGGTCATGAATTTATTACTCTACATTTGTTTTATACAATACAACAATGTACAATGTAAATTATGGTTTTTAAGGTTTTGCAGCAGGCCAAGACTATTATAATTCAAATTATTTTGGCGGTCCAGCTAATATGCTATGTCTTCCAAACAATCCAGAGCTAAGCAATAGAACAGCACCCGGTAACAGTTTATTGGTGGGAACAGAATATCAAGATGGAAACTTCTTTGGTCATGGTGCAGAAGATGAAGATGTCCCATGTGCACTATGCAGAAGCGTAAACACATCAACATCTATAATGATACCTGGTAGGGAATCGTGTGATAGTGGTTGGAAAATAGAATATCGCGGAATATTGGCATCAGGGGCTCACCATTATAAACCATCATCATATATCTGCCTTGACAGTCATCCAGAATTTCTACAAGCTGGAGAAGATAACAAGAATGGTCATTTATTGTATGCTACCAGGACTAAATGTGGATCGTTGGCCTGTCCCCCTTATGCTAACAACATGGCTATAAACTGTGTTGTTTGCTCTAAATAAAACATTGTTCTGCCTTCAGCACTATTTTTTATCGCATTTTCTGAATGAAATAAGGTGATTTCACATTTCACATTTTTACATTTTTAAAACCTTCAGTTTCGGAATTCATGGAATGTATTTAAATGTTATTTGAAAATAATGAACTATATATAAGGAAAAAAATACTTCCCTTTATTTCAAGAGACACGTGTTTTTCTTGCATTTAATACAAATTCTTCTACCCTTGGAACACATCTTTTGGAAAGAAACGAGAAATATCAAGGACAAGATAAATGAAAATGTGAATCAAAATCATTAAATCAAAAACATGGAAAGCCCGAACCAATTTTGAACATCTATATTTTCCAAATCCATAGCTTGATACAAAAACAAGGCAAACAAGTAAAAAAAATTATGAGCTTTTGTACGCATCGTACTCCTTTTGCTTTGGAAATGATTGTGTGATTTCAATTCGGGACAGATAACATCGATATATTTAGATTCGAGGTATATTGGTATATACGTAGACATATGGATAATTAGATCTCAGAAAAAAACTTATCAGAACAAATGCAACAGGTCTTTCCATAGAATAGTGGAAAGACAGAATAAGTCTTGAATAAACGGTTAACAGTACATAACATAGATAATATATATCAGAATTGCTTGTATACTAAGTAAAGAGGCCTTCTAATTAACTATCGAGATGACCCCGAAGAGTACCGGACTGATTGTTTATGGATCGAATCAGTCAATCTTTAATAGTTATCCCATAAGGACGCGGTGTGTCAGTGTAAGATCACCCCGATGGCCGGAGGCCAGAGGGTGATCTAACACTGACACACCAAGTCCGACTGGGATAACTATTTTACATCCCAGCTGTTTTAGATTAGACGAAAAACCATTTACAATTCATAAAATCTAGTTTAGAACGCCACACAACCATAACAATATACTTTATATATTACTATATGATGTATACCCTTTTTGACCCCCAAACACGATGAGTAGATATCAAACAATGTCAACTCGCCCCACTTGCCAATCGGCCCACGCTATATCGCCACTTTATAAAAATATCGTCCCAATCTTGTTTACCGACTTGCCCCACTTTGAAAAGGTGTAAAATCATATTGAACAATCAGTCTGAAAACTCACAAATTAACGTAAACGGTTAAAACCCCACTGAATAAAGGTTTGACAACTCGCCCCACTAATAAAAATATCTTGCTTCCTTTAAGTATGTCAAATTACTATTATTTCGTATCAAGTCGTCCTGGTGTAGTGGTATGTGTCGTGGCTTGATATGCTAAAGGTCTTGAGTTCGAATCCCAGCATATCTACTGGATTTTTTCTACGTGAATTTTGATAGATAGTCCTTTCCGTAAAATTAATTATAAGTTTTATAGTGGATTTGACATTCCCGCCAAAATGTGACAGAACAAAGGAAAGCATGCATAACAAAGAAACTCAAACTAGGGTGATCTGGCAGGGGTGATCCGGCTCAGATCACCCCTGTTAGAACAAAGGAGCTGGGATGTAAAATGAGTTACCTTTGTTTCACTTTCAATTTTCACATTCTTTTCTTTTAATAACCCATTACCACCGTGTAGAACGCCACATGCGGGGTGTCGGCTATGTTTGACACGGATGACCCCAAAGAATACCGAACTGATTGTTTATGGATCGAATCAGTCAATCTAATGAGATACCTTTGTTTCACTTTCAATGTTCACATTCTTTTCTTTTAATAACCCAATACCACCGTGTAGAACGCAACATGCGGGGTGTCGGCTATGTTTGACACGGGTGGCAATTTTGAAGTTTTCAGTGCTCTGTTTCCTCAAGCACCTCGCCCTAGTTTTCCGTGACACAAGATTTTGAGGCTGCATATATGCTGGATAAAAAATATTTTTAACGACTTCCTCCCGAATCATTTATATAGAATTGAATTCCTATCATGGAATTTAACCAAACACCAGCGTAATTCTTACTTAAAATTAATTAATTGGTTTTAAAACTACCTTTTATCAAAATATAAAGTGTCGCTCGGGGTAGAGGCTTTAAATAACAATAGAATAGATTTGCATATAAAGATGCTTGTTTTTTTTTTATATTAGTTTTAAGTGGATTTGAACAAGCTTTCAGTAACTGTAAGTACTCTCAGATTTGGACTTGGTGTTTTGTTTTGTTGTTGTTGGGATACCGAAGTCCCTGGCCACGTCCCCTCTGTGTTTTATTTCTATCTGTATTCTTCTGATTAGTTAAGCCTTTTTCAACTGATGTTTATAATAAAATTGAGAAAGGAAATTGGGAATGTGTCAAAGCGACAACAACCCGACCATAGAGCAGACAACAGCCGAAGGCCACCAATGGGTCTTCAATGTAGCGGGAAACTCCCGCACCCGTAGGCGTCCGTCAGCTGGCCCCTTAAAAATATGTATACTAGTACAGTGATAATGGACGTCATACTAAACTCCGAATTATACACAAGAAACTAAATTAAAAATCATACAAGACTAACAAAGACCAGAGGCTCCTGACTTGGGACAGGCGCAACATTGCGGCGGGGTTAAACATGTTTATGAGATATCAACCCTCCCCTTATACCTCTAGCCAATGTAGAAAAGTAAACGCATAACAATACGCACATTAAAAGTCAGTTCAAGAGAAGTCCGAGTCCGATGTCAGAAGATGTAACAAAAGAAAATAAATAAAATGACAATAATACATAAATAACAACAGACTACTAGCACTTTACTGACATGCCAGCTCCAGACCTTAATTAAACTGATTGAAAGATTATGTCTTCATCATATGAATATCAGGCTCAATCCCTCCTGTTAGGGGTTTAGCATCATACTATCATAAAATATATGAGAAGTACATAACCCGTGTCATGCCAACAACTGTTTTTTTTTTAAATACATGTGTTTAGTTCCGATGCAAAGACCCTATAAGTGAATCAATATTAAAGCTAAACTATGCAATCTTTAATGACCTGGCAACAGTATCGTAACTATATCCCTTCTTAATAAGTCTGTTTAAAGATTTTGTAATAGTTCCTTTTTATGTTGTAATGTTACACCACTGTCCCAGGTTAGGGGGGATCCCGCTTACATGTTTAACCAAGCAATATTATGTATGTATGTTCCTGTCCGAAATCAGGAGCCTGTAATTCAGTGGTTGTCGTTTGCTGATGTGTTACATATTTGTTTTTCGTTCATTTTTGTACATAAATTAGGCCGTTAATTTTCTCGTTTGAATGGTTTTATATTTGTCATTCTGGGGTCTTTTATAGCTGACTATGCGGTTTGGGCTTTCTCTAAAGCCTTACGGTGACCTAGATATGTTAATTTCGGTGTAAGTTGGACTCTTGTGGAGAGTTGTCTCATTGGAAATTATACCCTACATCTTCTTTTATATTCTTTGTTGATTGTTTACTAAGGTTACAATCGGTAAACTTCGACATCAAAACACAACAATTAATTAGCTGCCGTATTTTCGCATCAAAACAGATCGAGTGAAATATTATTTTGACGATCATATTACGATATTGATGCATAAAAATGATAAAATCGTTCACAGAAGACTAAGTTTATGATATGTACATGCATTGTGTCATAGATTAAATTCATACGTTCAGTATATGTTCACTTGTGTTAATATGTCTTTTGATTGAACTAAGCAATGCATTTGTTTGCACTCATCCTATTTCAGGAATCTGATATTCAGTAGTAACTGTTGTCGTTTGTTGATGTGGTTTATAACTGTTTCTCGTTCCTCTTTTTATATAGATAAGATCGTTGATTTTCCCGTTTGAATGGTTTTACACATGTCATTTTTGGAGCCATTCATAGCTTGCTGTTCGGGTGAGCTCATGCTCCGTGTTGAAGATCGTACTTTGACCTATAATGTTTACTTTTACAAATTATAACTTGGATGAGAGAATTGTCTCATTGGCACTCGTACCACATCTTCTTATATCTATTGATTCAAGAATTAGTTTAATTTTTTTTCACCAGTCACTCTTTTCATATGACTTTAAATGTGTTAAATGTTATGTGTTTGTAAGATGCTGACCACAATTTAAGATCAAACGATGACCTCTTCAAATGTTAATTTTAGATTTGTTTCATTCTGCAAAGTTCAAAATACTGTGTTTAAATGCAGGAGAATTGTATCAAGTAAGTGTTCATATGTTATCACAGGCACTAAGTCTTGTCTCAGAATGTTTTCCCTATTTAACTTAATATTATCATATTAAGGTATATAAGGGGAAAAAATCTGAGACAAATGCCTGTGTATGTAATGCACAATCAGTGAGACAGTGACCTATTAAATTTTGATGTCTTATCTTGAGATTGTTATTACATAAAGTACTATAACAGTTCATACTTACGTACTCGTTTCGATTGTGAATGATGACATATTTAACCGCCGTACTGTCTTTGTTGTACATAGTCCTAACTGGAATGGTGTGTACAGAAGAACAGGACCATTACAAACGTCTCCTACTCAATGATCCAGATGTTATAAATTCGAGGTTGGTAAACCTGGAGAAATCAATGCAGGACATAGTTCGCCTTACCCAACAACAACAGACGACCATAGCTCAACTGCAAACAGAGTTAGCACAGGAAAAAGAAAAGGTTTCCCAAGCTTTGTTAAATGGTAAGATAATCATCTGCCCCAAAGCCTGTGATCAATTGGTTGTTGTTTGTTGTCGTATGTCATACTCGTTTTTCCTTTATTATGTTAGTATATATCAGGTTGTTAATTTTCTTTTTGGAATGGTTTAAATTTAACATTTTTATGCTGGGACCTTTTATAACTTTATATACAATAAGAAGGATTTTATAATTGTTGAAGGTCGTTTATGTCTTGCAGTTTGTCACAGCTTTGTCTCTTTGGCCTTGTTTGGAATGTTGTATCATTGGCAATCATGAATCATCGATAATATTGAAGAACAAATGTCTACATTTTGAAAAAGAACTTACAGTGAAAATAAAATTCTGGAATATTCTTTTTTTTAATGTTATCGGAATGTACAGATCTTATAATAACATAACAAATATCTTAATTTAAGACAGAGGATCGACGTATATTCGCTGGGGACGTAAACAATGTAGCGGAGTGAATACAGAGATACTATACACAGGTACTTTGATATTTTCTAGAAGAATTGGATATCAAACTAGTTATGAAGAATGATTATGTTAAACAGAAAAGAGTAAAATCACAAACATACTGATCTCCGAGGAAAATTCAAAACAGAAAGTCCCTTATCAAATAGCAAAATCAAAAGCTTAAACACATCAAACGAATGGATAACAACTGTTATATCCCTGACTTGGTACAGACATTTTCTCATGTAGAAAGTGGTGGACTAAAAGCTAGTTTTACCTCTCACTTGTATGAGAGCTACATCAAATTTCATTATTAGTGTATTGACAACGATGCGTAAACAAAACAAACAGACATGATAGGTAAAAATGTCAAAAATACAGCAGTAAACATTGTTTTATAATCTTAATCACTTAAAAAAACATATTAGCAACAATTATAGACAAGAAAACACAAATTAACCATAGTACACAATAAAACAATGACGGGATGTATAAGTACAGATCCACGTCATATATGTAACAAAGAAACATAAAAAGGCATATAGACAAAGCACATAGAAAAAAGGAAAGACAAGCAACAAACGAGTTATCGAGGTAAAACCAAAAGGCATATAGACAAAGCACATTAGCAAAAAATGAAAGACTAAAATATGAGAAATTACTGTTTTTTAACAGTTGTTTCATTTGATTTTACAAGTATACGAAATAGAACATTTTAAAATTGCCATAAATATATTTGTAAATCAGCTTTTCAGAACTTCCCAATCGATATTTATGCGAACACAAGATGAGTGCTTTTCAGAAAACATTTTGTAATAATCAGATTTTCATCAACAGAAATAAAATTGAACTACGGAAAAACAATAGTTGTTTTCTCCTGGGAACAAAGATAGCCAGCCTTTTTTTATATATAGTTTAACACAATTTTAAAGTAAATGATATACACTTTTAAAAATATTTCATATAAATGTGATGTTTCAATCTTACAATTGTATTTTTTATTTAGAATTTCCTTTTAGTTATGGAAATATGCATAAGACATTACAAGACATAACAAGGCTTGTTCGGTAGTTGTGAAAGTTTCTTTTAAGGCGTTCATGTAGTCAACTTTATCATCTTCTGGACGACTTTCAGATGATAGTTAATCCGTAGATAAAGACCAATCGGCGTTTTGCATTTGCATCATTCTGCATTCACTTGCGCCGATTTTTTTCTTTCACTGGGTGATTTGATTATCGCAAACTAAGTTTACAGGCGACGTGTCGGCGCACCCAGCATACGAATATTTGCGACCATCAACTCACCAAGTGATGCTGTCGGAGCTTAAAATACAATATTTATATAATGTTAATGGTAGTCAAGAAAGGGGGCGAAAGATACCGGAGGGACAGTCAAACTCATAGATCGAAAATAAACTGACAACGTTATGGCCAACAAAGAAAAAGACAAACAGACAACTAATAGTACACAAGACACAACATAGAAAACTAAAGACTAAGCAACACGAAATATATACAAAGGGAAGCCTCGCTTATCGTTTGATTGCAGATGTCAATCTTACTTACACAAATTGAGAAAACATTTATATGAACAAAGCATAACAATTGAACCAGACCTTTAACTTGCTAGCAGTAGGATAACAGCTTTAAAATACCAAATTGCTGCGATTTTGCAATTAATGAATGTTTCAATGATTTTATATCATAAAGTGTGGTACTTACCTGACATATGTACTTTAGGATTTTAATTTCGTTGGTACTATATTCAATGTAAGTTCAAAACGCGCGGGAACCAGTTGTTATGCTACATCCTATTCACCATGCATGAACTATCAGTTTTCTATCTCGGTGGCTTGAAAGATAGTCGTGTTATTACGGGGTCGTAATTCTGCCGTTCTTCTGAGAAGGCAGAGGAAAATAGAAACGGAGATATTTCTCCGGCAGAAGATACTTTGGAGGATTCCTCTCATGAAGGACAGAAACTTAAACAATACGTTAGACAATATGGTCAATTTTATAACGGGTGAATTCACCGCTGGACAGACAATTACTGCAAATGGTGACAATAATACGTCTGAAATTACAATCACATGGACAGTCCAGTTCAAGTCTGTCACAGTTGAGTCTTACTGCAAACCACAAACACAGACACGTACATTATGTAGGTCTAGAGATTCTGATAGTGAATCAGGTGATGATCGTGGTGATGTTATGTCTTTGAAACCTGGTCAAACGAAGTTGTGTTCTGAGACAGCGTTCGACAATGATGGCTCTAATGATGAACAGTTGTCAAGTAAGGCAAAATAATGTTTGTTTGATATTTATTGGGTGAATGCCATTGCCACGAAAACAGAGAAACAAATTGTCATTTCAATAGATGATTCCCCAAAAGAGGTTCTCATGGGTCACTGAAGTGCAACCAAGCCTAATTTAGTTACTGGATTAGACAAATGGGAACTGTGACACATTATGGTTGTAATGACAAAACTGATGGTATAGGTATTCTATCTAGTCCTTCGTGTAACTCGGTGAATGGGATGAATATTTTCATCTCGACTCCTCGACGTAGACGCAATCATGGTCATCGTCATTGTACATCACCTTCTCCGCATGATGTATCTATTGATGACTTGCTGCCATTTATACAAAAGCCGTTAGGTATTCATCACATTCGAACGAAACTTTATTGATTACCCCTTTCAAAACTTCATTCTCTGTTCAATTGGAATCCACCGTTACAAACCCTCATTCAAACCAATACAAACTTGAAGCTATAATTTCGGATATTGCAAGTCACAGACTTTTCAAGCCAGTCCGCATTGGCAAAGATGAAAAAGAGAAAAGATCTTTCCTTAACCTTTCCTTTGCCCACAAAGGTCTCGATGGCGTCAACTTCGCAATATCCTTCATCATAAATTAGTTCAATCGAAAATACCTCCTTATTTCAAAGACCAGTCTGTACCAATCATTTCTTCTACCTATACCAAACCTATTGCAACTAAAATTTTCAATTACAAACACGTTTTACAGGATCTCGATATTGACGACTTCAAGTCTAAACCTCCTGATTGCACTTGTGCTAGTTCCCAATTCACATATAATCCTGTTGGCCACGTTATTACCGGTGACCTCAACATTGTTAATAACACTTCTCTACGAAATGTGTTATCGAAAGGTCAGAAATATCGTGAGCCTAAATCAATCAATTGGAAACACAACTTTAAAATTTTGAGGGATTCAGTTGAGGATTATGCCAGGCAATGGGCTAAGTGCGAGAATGAAGACGTAGAAACTCTTTCCGAATGGATGAAGGCAGTGAGGTGTTGACACAAACCAGAATCACGAAACTGAATGGGTCCATCAATGCCCATGCTACGTCAATCTTTAAAGACCAAAATGTTGAAAAACACCTATCCTACCTCCATGACACATATGTTGTTGTCCCCGCAGATAAAGCCCCAAACAACATCGTTTTTGTGTGTAAAACTCATTACATTAACTGCTTGATAAACGACTTAGGTATTGACAATTTACTTGGAAACTCAACAGATACCCTCACGACACTTATCAAAGAGGAAATCCTGGATAATCATAGGTCTATTCTGTGTTCCTTTGGAATGTCAACCAAAGATGAAGAACTGGATCTTCTATCACTGTATTGGATACCTAAACTACATAAGTGTCCTTACAAACAACGGTATATTGCTAGGTCTTCCAAGTGCTCCACGAAACCTCTTTCTAAATTATTAACATCTATTTTATCAGCAATCAAAGACGGGGTTCAAAGTTATTGTGAAACTGCCTATTCTAGAGGTGGCGTGAATCAGATGTGGATACTTAAAAATTCCGAAGATCTTTTAGAGTACATACAATCTAACTCTCTTTCATCTTGTAACAGTATTAAAACATTTGACTTTTCTACTCTTTACACAAGTATTCCACATTCCAAACTAAAAGACAAATTGAAAGAGTTGGTATTGCTTTGCTTCATAAAAAAGAATGGCCAACGTAGATACAAGTTTCTAGTATTAGGGAGGGATAAATCCTACTTTGTAAAGGATCACTCTGATTCAAACAAAAATTCTCTGAAACTGATATTATCAAGATGCTTGATTTCTTGATTGACAACATATTTGTTACGTTCGGAGGACGTGTTTTTCAACAGACTGTCGGGATGTCAATGGAAACAAACTGTGCCCCTCTACTTGCCGACTTGTTTTTTTTTTTATTATTATGAGGCTGACTTCATGCAGGAACTTCTTAGGAAGAAAGATAAGAAGTTACCAATATCCTTTAACTCTACTTTCCGCTATATAGATGATGTTCTTTCACTAAATAATTCAAAATTTGGTGACTATGTGGAACGCATCTATCCCATCGAGCTAGAGATAAAGGATACTACAGATACAGTGAAGTCGGCCTCATATCTTGACTTACATCTAAAAATTGACAATGAGGGTCGGTTGAAAACAAAACTTTACGACAAAAGAGATGATTTCAGCTTTCCAATTGTGAACTTTCCATTTCTAAGTAGCAACATTCCAGCAGCACCTGCATACGGGGTATATATCTCCCAATTGATACGATATTTCCGTGCTTGCATTTCCTATCATGATTTTCTTGATAGAGGGTTGCTGCTCACAAGGAAGCTATTAAACCAAGAGTTCCAAATGGTGAAGTTGAAATCATCCCTTCGTAAATTTTACGGACGCCATCACGAGTTGGTTGACCGTGATGGAATAACCGTTTTACAAATGAAATCGGATATGTTCCTTACGTCGTAACTACAATTCCCTTCCCTTTCATGAATGTGACCTACCGAATTAGACTATTTACCGGATTTGTTATCACATAAGCAACACGACGGGTGCCACATGTGGAGCAGGATCTGCTTACCCTTCCGGAGCACCTGAGTTCAGCCTTAGTATTTTGGTAGGGTTCGTATTGGTTATTTTTTAGTTTTCTATGTTGTGTCATGTGTGCTGTTGTTTGTTTGTCTTTTTCATTTTTAACCATGGCGTTGTCAGTTGGTTTTCGATTTATGAGTTTGACTGTCCCTTTGGTATCTTTCGTCCCTCTTTTAGTATCAGCCTTAGCTGAAGAAACTAAAGACCTTTTTACTGTTGATGAAGAAACGGAAAAATTCCCTCAGGTACCGACTTTAGACGATTTCAGTAGAAACTGTTTAGCTAAAAGACATGACAGTGTAGCCTCTTTTCTAAAGAAAAGAATTTATATTCACAGACTTACAAAACGCTTGAGAAAATAGCATACAGAGGGCAGCAGGCAAATTTCATGGGTACTGTCATTTGTATGTATATGCTACAGAGTCTTTGTAAATTGTTAGATTGATTACCAGAGGAGACACTAAACACTGATAAATCTATTCAACAAATTAGGGATATTTTTGCGATGTCCAGGAAAGAGTTGGATAAGGCTGGTAGAGCAGGAGATTTCTCCTTATTTTGAGTCGTTAAATGTGAATGATTAATACATCCAGGTTTTTACCTCATGATTCTAGAATTATTTCCGGTGTGCCTGTTCCTGGAGAAGGTGTTTTCGATTACAATTTTAGTTTCAATTTAAAAGCTAGAAAAGACAAAGATAAAACACTTGATGATTGGATGTCTGATATATTGTTAAAATGAGAGGTTAAGGAAAACACTTTTGAAAGATGATTCTAGTGAAGCTAAGAAGGCTAAAATAGAGAAATCAGACCGAAACAAAGACCAGACGTCAGAGAATTACTGTAACCTGAACCTGTATTCCAACACAGGACCTATAAATTTCATTAAAAAGACAGAGAATGTTATATTCTCCAAAGTGGTTACAAGAAGAATCCCTTTCCGGTTAGAGGAGGGAAGTCCTATAGAAAATGACAAGGTGAGAAAAGTGTTGTTTCTGGAAAAACCAGAAGGTGGTCGTCTTGTTCATTCTCAAATTTCAAATGACAAATGAGTTTTGGCTATAATTCAAAATGGTTACAAACTAGAAATTTTAGGAGTCAAGAAGACTTGTAAACGAACAAATTTGGAAATTTAAAACAAGAAGTAAAAATTTTATTGAAAAAAGATGCTGTAGAACCTTGTCAGGGAAGATTAAAAATATTTCTTCCAAATCGAGAGATATTCAACCTGACTGCATGGCGAATATTGACAAATAATTGACTGCAAAAAGCTTTTCAGAAATCACTAGAAAATAATTGTCCGCTTCATGGAGATCTGGGTTACGCAAGGACTACACATGTAGATTCAGACATTTCAGTACATGATGTGATCAACGGGAAATTGATCCACATGTTGCAGCTAAAGAGAAGAGTGCGACTTTTTTTGCATCTTTATATGATAAGGGGTTAAAATATAGAACAATTGCAGGATACGGATGAATGTTGTCTCCTGTGTTAGCTCCTGTTGATAAGACACATGTTGGACACCATCCTTACATTATCAGACTTTTAACAGTAGACCACCTAAGCGCAAAAAACTTACAGAGTGGAATTTACCACTTATTTTGGACATGGTAGAAAAACCTCCATTTGCTGCAATGAAATTTGCTAGCCTTAAGCATGTTCCGTGGAAAACTGCATTTTAATAGCTATTTCAACTTTTCGAATGTGTAGTGACTTACAAGCTTTAAAACTAGGCGAAGGTTATAGTATGAAATTCAAAACAGTGTAGCTGTGGCCATTGATTGACACATTAAAATCATTCATTGACTGGGACAATTTAGGTGAACGTTTGTATGTAACGACAAATGCTCACTATGTACTTTTTAAAGACACTTAAACTATGGGGTCACCAAAGGTTCTCAACACCTAAATAAAGTAATTCGAAAAATTAATCAGAAATAACACGATATTTTGATTTATATCAATTATATAAATCAAAACACAAAGGTTATTCCTGATTAATTTTTCGAATTATTTTATAATTAAAGGCGTTAAGAAACCTTTGTTGACCCCACAGTTTAAATGTCTATGGTAGGTACGTCATGAACAGTGGTTGTTACAGACAAACGTTCACGTAAATTGTCCCAGTCAATGGATGATTTTGATGGGTCAATCAATGGCCACAGCTACACTGTTTTGAATTTCATACTAGATGCAAGATATAGCTTATAATGACAATTAAAAAAATGTCATACCCCTTTTATGGCGGTCTTTTACAGAGAGCAAATTACTAGATCCTTAAAGAACTCTTTACTTGTATCTTAAAAGAACATATGTCAGGTAAGTACCTTAATTTATGATATAAAATTAAAAAAATTGAACTCAAATTAAATTTTTATAAATAAATTATACTGACCTGACATATATACCACAAACCCTTTCATGATATAGGATAACTTCCAATCGATTCCAATACCAACGACATTGAAATCCCAAAGTACATTATATGTCAGGTAAGTATAATTTAATCTTGAGTTCAAATTTTGATTTGGAAAACAAAATCAGAAAGATTTACTTACGCAACAACTGAAAGAAGGAAAGAACAATCGCAAACAGATTTTTTCGACAAAAAAATAAAACTTACAAAGTACAAAGTTATATATTTTCTTGAAGGTTTTGCCGTAGGTCAAGAATATCATCATAATCAATATTATGGCGGTCCAGCTAATATGTTATGCCTTCCAAACAATCCTGAACTAAGCAACAGAACAGCACCAGGAAGCAGCTTATTGGTTGGAACAGAGTACGACAATGGAAACTTCTTTGCTAATGGCGCCCACAATGAAGATGTCCCTTGTGCGCTATGCAGAAGTTTAAATACATCTGCATCCATAATGATACCTGGCAGAAAATCATGTGATAGCGGCTGGAAAATTGAATATAATGGCATATTGGCATCAGGGGCGTATTCCCATAAACCATCATCCTATATTTGCCTTGACAGTCATCCAGAATTTTTACAAGGAGGACAAGGTGACCAGAACGGTCATGTACTGTATGGTACCAGTACTAAATGTGGATCTTTGGCCTGTCCTCCATATGTTGACAACATGGCTATAAACTGTGTCGTTTGCTCTAAATAAAATAAAGCAATAATTGTTTTGGCTTTAAAATATTTTTTATCGCATTTTCGGAATGAAATTTGGTGATTTCACTTAGTTAGTTTTTTTAATTTCAAAATCTTGCAATAACAGAAATCATTTAAAACAATGAATTATATAAAATAATAAACAATAAGTTCTCTTTATCTCAAGACTTATGATGTGTTTTTCTTGCTTTTAATAATATTCTTCTATTCTTGGAACCAAACTTTAAGAACGAAAATAGAGAGATATAGATAAAGATAACGAAAATCGGAATCAGAATTATTTTATCAAAATCATGGAAACCCCGAACCAATTTTAAACATCTAAATTTTCAAAAACCCATAGCTCAATACAAAAACAAGGCAAACAAATTAAAACGAAAAATACCGCACATAGTCCAGATGATGTTTTGTATGTACCGTACTCCTTTTACTTTGGAAATGATTGTGTGAGTTCAATGCGGGGTGGATAATATCGATATGTTAATATACGGGGTATGTACACATGTGGATAATTAAATCACAGATTTTATTTTATTATATTCGCTATTTATACCATATAGAAAACTGAATTAGTTTTAATATCTATAAGATAGATATATCCTAATCTGTTTTACATTGAAAATGCACATTCCCCCTTTCCATTATCTATTCTATATACACAAAACTTCACATATACAAGTTATTTCTGTACTTAAGTCAATCGACAAGTAATTGTAAATTTAAATCCATGGCTGGAACTAGATTTCTCATTTTTAAATGCATTTTATGATTCAGAAAATTAAAAACTTTTCTAGATTTTGCATTCATTTTTTTTTCAATGCTGCCGAAGGTCCAAAAATAAACTAAAGTTAGGAAAGAAGTTTGAGAAGATCCCCTCACATAACAAAAAAATTGTGAGTAGTATTCATTTAAAAGAGGGACGAAAGATACCAAAGGGACAGTCAAACTCATAAATCTAAAACAAACTGACAACGCCATGGCTAAAAATGAAAAAGACAAACAGACAAACAAGTATACACATGACACAACATAGAAAACTAAAGAATAAACAACACGAACCCCACCAAAAACTAGGGGTGATCTCAGGTTCTCCGGAAGGGTAAGCAGATCCTGCTCCACATGTGGCACCCGTCGTGTTGCTTATGTGATTACAAATCCGGTAAATAGTCTAATTCGGTAGGTCACATTCATGAAAGGGAAGGGGATTGTAGTTACGACGTAAGGAACATATCCGATATCATTTGTGAAACGGTTATTCCATAACGGTCAACCAACTCGTGATGGCGTCCGTAAAATTTACGAAGGGATGATTTCAACTTCACCATTTGGAACTCTTGGTTTAATAGCTTCCTTGTGAGCAGTAACCCTCTATCAAGAAAATCATGATAGGAAATGCAAGCACGGGAATATCGTATCAATTGGGAGATATATACCCCGTATGCAGGTGCTGCTGGAATGTTGCTACTTAGAAATGGAAAGTTCACAATGGGAAAGCTGAAATCATCTCTTTTGTCGTAAAGTTTTGTGTTCAACCGACCCTCATTGTCAATTTCTAGATGTAAGTCAAGATATGAAGCCGACTTAACTGTATCTGTAGTATCCTTTATCTCCAATTTGATGGTATAGATGCGTTCCACATAGTCACCAAATTTTGAATTGTTTAGTGAAAGAACGTCATCTATATAGCGGAAAGTAGAGTTAAAGGATATTGCTAACTTCTTATCTTTCTTCCTAAGAAGTTCCTGCATGAAGTCAGCCTCATAATAATAAAGAAACAAGTCGGCAAGTAGAGGGGCACAGTTTGTTCCCATTGGGATGCCGACAGTCTGTTGAAAAACACGTCCTCCGAACGTAACAAATATGTTGTCAATCAAGAAATCAAGCATCTTGATAATATCGGTTTCAGAGAATTTTTTGTTTGAATCAGAGTGATTCTTTACAAAGTATGATTTATCCCTCCTTATGACAAGATACTTGTATCTACGTTGGCTATTCTTTTTTATGAAGCAAAGTAATACCAACTCTTTTAATTTGTCTTTTAGTTTGGAATGTGGAATACTTGTGTAAAGAGTAGAAAAGTCAAATGTTTTAATACTGTTACAAGATGAAAGAGAGTTAGATTGTATGAACTCTAAAAGATCTTTGGAATTTTTAAGTATCCACATCTGATTTACGCCACCTCTAGAATAGGCAGTTTCACAATAACTTTGAAGCCCGTCTTTGATTGCTGATAAAATAGATGTTAATAATTTAGAAAGAGGTTTCGTGGAGCACTTGGAAGACCTAGCAATATACCGTTGTTTGTAAGGACACTTATGTAGTTTAGGTATCCAATACAGTGATGGAAGATCCAGTTCTTCATCTTTGATTGAAATACCAAAGGAACAAAGAACAGACCTATGATTATCCAGGATTTCCTCTTTGGTAAGTGTCGTGAGGGTATATGTTGAGTTTCTAAGTGAATTGTCTATACCTAATTCGTTTATCAAGCAATTAATGTAGTGACAAAAGATTGATTATAGACAACGGCAACCAATAGGTGATTTAAACTGTGTAACTGGGTTGACCGTATCGAATGAAACTCATTTATTTGTTTATTTTGTTATCTTCCGCAAGCTGGAAAAATTCACATTATTTGTTTATTTTGCTGACACATAGACTACATATAAATGTTATGTACGGTTTGTTTTTTTAAACATTTCCTATAATAATAAGTTAGTCTGTATCATAGCAGATTTTGTAGTGTTTACACGGCCATATTTTTCAATTCCTCTGGTGAACCTTAACGTTCACAGTTTGATACTGCTGCTGGTGGACAAACAAATTCGGATGGTTTTCATCTTTTTATAAGTTGAGAAATTATTAAGAAACTAAGTTCCTACATTCTCGGACAAAGTTGACAACAAAGATGAATTTTTATTGCTATGTTGCTTTGTTTGGTCATATAACTCTTCAACTTCTTCTGTCCTGATACAACTTTGGCTTTCAAATATTTGGCTTTGAGATTTCCTGAGGACAGTAAATGCAGACAAGCACTTCAAACGCGTACGTTTGTTGAAGTATTTTGTTATTTTCACTATATTGTTTAAGCACTTGCCTAATTTATCATGTTTTTATTTTGTTTTATCAACATTGGTCGGTTGATTTTCGCATTTAAATTGTTTTATATTTTGTCATAGATAACTACACAATATGGGTTTGGTCCTTTTTTGAAGGGCATCTAGTCTATTCATGACTAATGCATTGTTTTATCAGGAAATTAATGACCATACATGATATCAATAACCTTTGGTTGGCTTTATATGGCTGCAGGTGTTCTTTGGTCGATGATATGTGTCTTTCTGTTGGTTGTAATGCTTCGTGCTAATTTGATGGGTGGGGCCATTACCAGTTGTTATTACGGTATGTTCTAGTGTTGTGATGTTGCGCCGCTGTCCCAGTGTGTAAAGCTGGGCGTTAGAAGGGTTGTTGTTGGTTGCCGTTGTATGCTATATGTTATGTTTGTTTTTCTTTTCGTCATAAAGATACTAGTTTTTACATTTTTCGTTTGAATTGTTTCACTTTTTGTCATGTTTGGGCATTTCATATCGAATTATTTGGAATGGCATAATAAGATTTGATGCCGTACGGTGACCAGTAGTTGTGTAATTGAACATTTCAACTTTGTTGAGTAGTCGTTTTATTGGCATTATACATTTGTACCACATCTTCTAATTACAGATTCACTATATACAGCCTACATCAATAGACAAAGACATATCAAGTGTATATACCTTACCGAGCTCTAAATAACCAGGAATTTAAAAGATCATGTGGATGTAAACGGTTCCAAGATTTCTTCAATCTTTACATTTGAAATTTTTATATCTAATATAAATATATCTAGTATGCTGTTTTTTTACGAATCTACTTTAAGCGTGAGGAATGTGAGACACATTACTCTTATTTCCATCTGTTTTTTGAATTGTAGATTTTCTTCGAAGTAGGACACAGGATAAACAGAAAGGTGGCATCAACATTAACGCATAAAAAAATTAAAGCTTTGATTACAATTATGACAACGTTTTATAAAAAAGTTGATTTACATAAAAACAAAATAAGAGGAAAAAATAAATACCTTCTTGCTGTATGTACATATAAATACAGTTAAAATGTATTCAATTAAGTTGAATTACAGGGGAAATCAGGAAATTGTTCTCGTTCACCTATCTGATACTATATATAAATTCACTAGCTTTAGTCCTCATGTGTATACCAAGTGTAAGTTTTATAAAAGGTAAAAACCTTATCTTTCTGAAATACTTAAGTTAATAAAAAAATATCTCATTTGTGAACTCCTTGCACTTAGTCTAATAATTAGCACTGCAAGGAGCCTTTTTATTTTTTTGTAGTAACCATCAATTTATAAACACTATTAACAGCTTCCATTTGCAATTGATTATTTCCAAATGATCAAATTCTGGGTCTGGCAAGTTAAGAAAGAGACAATTTCTAACTAGCAACTATAAGAACGTTCTGATAAAGTCAAACTATGTATTTCAAAAACAATCATCTTATCAGAATTATGTTAAGAACAATATCCCAAAAGAGACCAGCTTAGATGCTACAGACATATAAGAATTTTGTTTAGAAAGCCATTGATACAAGATACTACTAACTTATCAGAATTCTGTTAAGACGGCTATTGCTTTGAGATGCGACTGTCTTATCAGAATTCTATTAAGAAGGCTATTGCTGTTATCAGATGTAAGTCTTATCAGAATTCTGTTACGGGTTTCATTGGTACTATATTCGATTCTTATCAGAATTCTGTTAAGAAGGCTATTGTAATGAGATGCGAATGTCTTATCAGAATTCTATTAAGAAGGCTATTGTTATCAGATGTAAGTCTTATCAGAATTCCGTTAAGGATTTCATTAGTTCTATATATTCGAGTCTTATCAGAATTCTGTTAAGAAGGCTATTGTAATGAGATGCGACTGTCTTATCAGAATTCTGTTAAGGGTTTCATTGGTTCTATATATTCGATTCTTATCAGAATTCTGTTAAGAAGGCTATTGTTATCAGATGTAAGTCTTAACAATAGCCTTCGTAACAGAATTCTGATAAGAATCGAATATATAGAACCAATGAAACCCTTAACAGAATTCTGATAAGACAGTCGCATCTCATTACAATAGCCTTCTTGACAGAATTCTGTTAAGAAGGCTATTGTTATCAGATGCAAGTCTTATCAGAATTCTGTTAAGGGTTTCATTGGTACTATATTCGATGATTCTTGTCAGAATTATGTTAAGAAGGTTATTGTTATGAGATGCAACTGTCTTATCAGAATTCTGTTAAGAAGGCTATTGTTGTCAGATGTAAGTCTTATCAGAATTTTGTTAAGGTTTCATTGCTACTATATTAGATTCTTATCAGAATTTAGAAGGACATGAATAATATTGACATGTATGTCTATCAGAATTCTGACCAAAAACACAATATAGTGTTATTAGAATTATGGTAAGGGCATTATTGTTAACAAGGTAAAACGAAACATAGACATGTATATATCGTTGAAAGAAAATACATCTACTTTAAAAGCAATATCATAATAATAAATGAATGCAGTTAATCGTACTTGGTGGCCTTGCAGTGAGGTGAGAGTTGTTGCTTTGTGATAAAGTCTTCGTAGAATAACAAATTGACAAATGATTGGTAAACACTAAATCCTTTCCTTTTCATTACAATAACATACAATTTTGATAAACATTAATAAACTCCCTTAAGCACATCAAATAAATTTTAAATTTCAGGCTACTGTCTGCTTAAAATACACACATACAACAGCAACATGTTTGTCAAGTGTCCAATTAAAATTAGGAATGATTACTGAAATATACAAATGGAATTGAATTTGACCTAAAACGTCTGTAAAAATTATAGGTGGAAACTTTGGTACACTTCTTTAAAAATAGTAAGTAAGATATTCTGCATATTGTAAGTGTTAGAGTCCCACACATACATGTAGAAGCACTGTATACATGATATATAACAGTTTTTTCAATGTTGTAGAGCTTTTAGTTTCCTTTCCGACGTCAACTTGTATTTCCCAACCAACAAGAGAACAAATGAGTGGTGTTGTCATAATTGTTTATCGCAACATGTACACACAATATTGGTGTTTCAGTTTTTCTCTAAACCAGGAAATGTTGCCTGAAAAAGAAAGAAAATAAAACTTCAAAACCCTATTTTAAAGTTTCTTTGATACATTAAGTATGAATAAAAGGAGGAGTGAGGTACAATCAACCTAACCGCATCCTGCATGTCAAAACACCTGTTCAACAAAAGAATGTATAGTTAATATCGTTCGAATTGATTTCTGAGCAAATGAGTTCAGAATATTTAAACTTCCAAATATTTGCACTTAAGGTAGATAGGGTGTCTTCCTCCATCTTGGATTTTGAAAAACTAGAAAACAAGGTCTAGATCTTTGATGAAATGTGCAAATTTTTATAGTAGTAGGTAACTCATGTGTAAGAATTTTCATTATAATATAGAAAATGCTATGTTTGATCATATTTATTATTGTATTTTACAAAAATAAGAATCCTTTTGTTTGATTCATTTTTTTCCAACTTTGTCAAATAAGGGGAGGCAACTCAAATGCAAGGGCAGATAATCCAGATAGTGTTACTTTTACAATAGAATGTGTTAGGAATTTACCCATTTTTACATGTAGCAAGAAAACGAGTCCGGTGACCCCATTTTTTCTTTTTCTTATCTGAAAGCATAATATTGAAGCTATCTTCTCATATTTTATCTCAATATTTTATGGTGTGGTTTGCGTTTTTTGGCGGAAAAATGGGTTTTCCATGCATAATCTATACAAAATCTTGACAATTTTGAACAACCTGTAGCGTGAAAATAAGTCCGGTGACCCATTCTTTTTATTAATGTTTTTAAACAAGCAGGATATGAACTACATTTTGGCAAATTATTAAAAGATTCTATGGATTATAATTTAGACACCCCATCTACCTTAACACCAAAATCTACACACAATAAAAATCAATAGAAATTACAGGAAACACTGACGAGGTTATCGGTTTTAAGCAGGAATATAAACTCGGGTCGGTAGAAAACAAAATTTCACGTCACCCACCATTTAAATCAAAATACAGGACTCTTTAGTTCATAACAAGAAACATAAGCGATCTTATTATAAAGTCAACCTTCTTGAGATTATGTAATGCGTCACATACACCGGTACTTTGACAGTCACTGATTTGAAGATACATAAGGTCATCATAAACACGAGATCTTGACAGTCAAATATTTTAAGATACATAAAAGCAACCCAAGCACCGATGTATTGACTGATACTCGTCTTGAGGTAATGTAATACACCACATCAACAAAATCCTGAAAGACACTGATATTGAGATACAGTAATGCACTAGAAGCACCAAGTGATCTTGACAATCACTCATCTCGAGATACAGTAATGAATCACAAGCACTGAGATATTACAGTCAATCATCATGAAAACAATAAAGCAACATAATCATCGATATCTCACAGTCACTCATTTTGAGATACAGTAATGCACCACAAGCAAGTACAAATATTGACTATCACTCATCTTGAGATACAATAATGACTCACAAGTACCTAAATTTCTCAGTCATTGATCAAGAGAAATGATAAAGCAACACAAGCACTAAGATCTTGACAGTCACTCATCTAAATCTACAGTTAAGCAACACTAGCACTGAGATCATGTCAGTCACTCAGCTACAGATACAATAATGAATCAATGCATCGATATCTCACAGTCACTCATCAAGAGATACAGTAAAGTAAAACAACACCGAAATATTGACAGTCATTCATCTTCGGATACAGAAAAGAATTACAAGCACCGAGATCTCGCAGTCACTGAACCTGAGAAACAGTAAAGCAACACAAAAACAGAGATCTTTTAATAGTCACTCAGCAGGATTTGCATTACAACAAAACAAGCAATGAGATCTCACAGTCACTCATTATGGTAAACAATAAAAAATGATGAAGCAGCACAAACACTGCGATCTCTACAGTCACTCATCTTGAGAAACAGTAAAATAACAGAAGCACCAAGATATTTACAGTCACTTGTCTGGAGAAACAGTAAAACAACAGAAGCACCAAGATCTTGACAGTCACGCATCTTAAGAAACAGTAAAACAACAGGAGCACCAAGATCTTGACAATCACTCGTCTGGAGAAACAATAAAATAACAGAAGCAACAAGATCTTGACAGTCACTCGTCTGGAGAAACAGTAAAACAACAGAAGCACCAAGATTTTGGCAGTCATTCATCTGGAGAAACAGTCAAACAACAGAAGCACCAAGATCTTGACAGCCACTCGTTTGGAGAAACAGTTAAACAACAGAAGCAGCACAATCGTAACAGTCATATGTCTAGAGAAACAGTAAAACAACAGAAGCATCGATAACTTAACTGTCACTTGTCTGGAGAAACAGTAAAACAACAGAAGCATCGAGAACTTAACAGTCACTTGTCTGGAGAAACAGTAAAATAAAAGAAGCACCGAGAACTTAACAGTCACTTGTCTGGAGAAAGAGTAAAATAAAAGAAGCACCGAGAACTTAACAGTCACTTATATTGAGACGTGTTCTTACACCACAAGCACCGATACCTTGACAGTCACTCAACATAAAGATGTTTATACACCACAATCATCGAGAACTTGACGGTAACTTACTTGAGATATATTCATACACCACAAGCATCCCGATCATGACAGACACATATCCTGAGATATTGGCAAACACCCTCCACAAGCAATGAGATCATGACGGTCATTCACCTTAAGATACAGTAATGAACCACAAGCACCTTTGTCTGTATGGAAATATATTCTTTGATTAAAACACCTTACTAGTGTCTCTGCAAAGATACCAGACGAGTAAAGCAGAATGTTTGTGCACACGCAACACTAGTTTACAAAATGTACTGCCGGTAGCAAAACCGTCTATCTAGACTAATAGTATGTGTTATGTTCTGCTTTTTGTCTGTGTATATGTATTTCTCGTAGGGGTCGGGTCTTCGTTGTTGTGGTCTGATGTACGAAGGAAAGCGATATTCAATACGATTTATCAAAATTTCTTTTCCAGTTGCTTTTGTTACCTAGTAATATTTTCAACCACAGACGACACATATACTTCCATAAATTGCTCTGTTAATGAGTTTTGAAGATGATCAGTTTTGTAAACATATATAGTATCTGACTGTTATGTTTTTAGAAAACAGAAGATATGAACAAAAGAGTTACTATTTAAAGAAAATAATATTTAAGAGCTGCCAGGTAAATAAAAAACAAACAAGAAAAAAAGGCCTCAAAATATAGATATACAAATATTCAACAAATACAGTTGCACCATGATTGTAGTTACTAATGTTGTAATGTTTTCTGTTTGTTTTCCATTTGAAAATGAGTAATAAGGATTACCTATATTTTGAGTTCGTATAGATTGGTCATCTGGTCAGTCTTCTCATCCACATCATCTTGGTAACCTGAAATACAATATATCAATTTAAAAAAAAAGTACATGCAATGTATGGAACATATTTTTACATCGCGATGACCATGAGAGCATTCCGATGTATTGCTATTGCCTAGATTTCCATTACATTACTTTCGTTATGGGTTTGTAACCGATCTATAAACATGATAAATACGCGCACATAAACGAGTGCAAAAAAACATTCCTTGTAATGTAAAGTAAAAAATCATTGATAATATCTATGCAAAAAGCATGCGGAAGAATATCTTAAGAACATTTTGCGACAATCCCGGCAATGACCGGTTACTCTGCATGGAAGATTGTTTTTGCGGGAAGATATGAATGCCAACTTGTATCCAATCTTATAGAAAAATCGATTTTTTACAGAAGAGTGTCCACCATACACTTGCTCTGCACTATTTTTAGAATAGTAGAATATAATAATATACAAATGGATGAAAATTATATATACATGTAACTGTTATATTAATATAAAATATAACAACAAACCAGTGTATACTTATTTGTATCACTACAATATAATAGTTATTACGGTGATGTTGAATTTCCTGTCATTTATTCATCATCCACGCACGAACTTGTCTCCGAAAAAAAATATATCTGTACATTAACCTCAGTATCAGGTATAGAGATGTGATTTTTTTCTGTGACAGGTGCTTTTGACCATCCACGAGAACTTGCGGTCATCCGATGTTAAGTACTTCAGTACTTTGATTATACGAGTCACAGAGACAAATAACTTATATAGGATGCAAATAAACTACAATAAACATCTCTTTATTTTCATATTAATTCATGTTTCAGGATACACATTTTGCGTGAAAAAACATAATAAATGCAAGCGCCATGCAAGTATTCGTTGTGCATTTTTAGGAGCCATATAAAGATTATGATGTTTCAACAAAATCAAGCTCTAATCGCTAATGTGACACCGTGCATCAATTTTTGGTAGCATACTTTACTGTCAAACCAATATTCTGATATCCTAGTTAAAAAAAAATGATTCTCAAAATTATTTATTCTTAAATTGATATCTTTTATACAAAAAGATGTTTATCAGAAGAAAAAATAATTTAAGTTTTTACTGCAAATTTCCTAACTTTTATTAACAATTAATTTTAGTTTTGTTTCCTGGAATCAATCGGTATATATACATTGTTGTTAATAATCATGAAATTAATGTTTAAAATTCTACTTGTCAATGCAAAAGGACACTGCTGACTGCCAAACAAAACATTTTTTTCAGTAAAATACGTAAAAGTAAAGGTAAATACTTTATATATACATGTATAAACCAGCATTTTGGGGAAGCTAATCCTTCAATCACCTGTTGATACCATTTGCCCAGCTTTTAATCTCTGACCACTTGGTCGTATCTTATAAAGTCGCAATCAAAATTAATTTATACAACTATGCAGGTCAGAGGCGGATTTAGAGGGGGCAAGGTGCCCGGATCCCCCCTTTGTATTTTTTGTTGTTGATATAGGGAATCACTGAGGCATAACTGGAGCGGGTCTCCTTTCCTTTGCGTCAGTCAGTGCCCCCCCCCCCCCCCCCCAAAGAAAAATACCTTTCATGAAAATTTCTGCACGAACCGCCACTGCAGGTAAATAAAGAAAATATTAGAGAAAAAAACTGTAGAGGAAAAAATCTAAAGTGAAAACATATATTTATTGATAAATATTAAGTGTGAGAATAGCTTTAAAAGTCTCTGACAAATGTTCTTTCGAAGGCAAGCTGACAGCGAAATTCACAACCCTAATTATTCTAGACAAATAACCTTGATTTAACTTATTTAATACGAAATTTCCGTTTTATTTTTGGAGCGGACAATAGGTAGCATGAAAATATCTTGTTTCCTTCTACATGTACATTAATTTTGTTTGAAGTGTCTGTGTCCTTGATTATTTCACAGTACAACATGTTTCTTTTTAAGGTAGCACAAGACAAAGATTTTTTCACCCCCACAATACAAAGATTTTTTCACCCCCAATCAGACAACTTTAAACTGATGTAATATCTTTAACCCAGTTTTCAATTTTATAAATAAAGTACCAAAAAAATGGGAAAAAATAATCTTTCAGATGGTGACAATTACAATTATATGACATTATTTTACATAATTAGTTATTATGTAATTAGTTGCTATATTGGGAGGTTCACACTGGAATGAAATAAGCTTCTTTGTTAGTCAGACCAAACCAAAATAAAGATTCTTGTACAACACAGTTTGACCGCCAAAAGAAAGTCTCAGACTTTTTCTATTGTATTTCATTCTCTCATTAACCTTCAACCAAGTTTGCAACCCCAATTCATAAGAGATCTCTAAATTTAATTAGGTATACAATTTGTTCCATTGATGTTTTTGGAAATCTGAGACAATCTTTTGAAGATAACTGGCCAAGGAACAACATGTGTGAAAATCAGGATTATAGGGGACTCATCTAGGAGCTAATTTCATTTAAAACTTCATTTTCATGATAACAATTAATGTGTCACAATTGATTAAATAAGGATTTTCCTACTTGTACCCCATTAACTTCAATATAATTCACACATATACCATGGGGATACTTCAGGATTGGCCTTTTAATAATCATATATCAATTAGGTTTGGACCAGTAAGAAAGCATTCCATTTCAGCAATTCTAAATATATTAGGGAAATGCACACCCTATGCATCAAAAATCAAAACTGGCGGGAGATGTTATCTCATTATTGACCTTGTTGTAAGTCAGTTGCTACTGATATGGCCAAAACTCCGCCCACCTGGATAAACCTACTATTTATGATCTCAAAAGTGTCAGTGGTTATAAAGCTATCAAATGATTATATTGATTAACCACAATGTACTGCCCACATGTTCTTATCTTGCATCAGTCAGACACGTGCATTTGTTAATAAAACTAATTATCATCAAAACTCATTTTAAGTGCAAGATATGTAAATATTTTTTTTCTTCTGTGGATATTTAGAAATACCAAGAAGTAACAAAAACAGCTGAAAATGAAATTTAGATCAAATGTAGTTGCCATGGTTGCCTTTGTACTGTGATACATGTGCCTTAAATGTTAATACGAATGATAATTATTATTTCATATTGAGAATGATGTTAAATATTAATTGCATGCAGTTGGTCACTTAAACTCGACCCCTGTTGTGTTGTGTAGTTCTATTGATAAGGCTACCATGATAAGATAAATGTATGAGGATGCGTTTGGGGTGTTCCCAGAGGAATGTTTATAAATATTTTGCATTTATCTTTAGTTTTTCAGTGAGTTAACAAAAGTAACTGGAGTGAACAAAAAATAAAAATAGAACCCCAAAGGTTTGGCTTTGCTTTATGTAGTAAAAGTAAGCATTTTCAGTAACAGCGTGTTCCAGTTATTGGATGTGTTTTAAAATGAATTTATTTGTCTCGAAAAAAGTGAAAGGTGATTATTATGAAGTTTGGCATCCAGCAATTAAATCAATATTTCAAAAATCTGAGACACGTGGTTTTATTGCTTGTGTTTGGTCAATATTAAAGAGTTGAAAACAAATGTGTACTTCCATTTGACGCTATTTCAATCAAGTTGGGGAGCAACTTTTTGGCAAATATATAAATATTAAATGAAACGTATATTCTCTTAACAGATCATACCAAAAAATAGATTTGCTGTAGATTGAGTAAAATTAATGTATAATATGGCAGCTTGTAGAAACAGTGAATAACCGGTAAATGAAAAAAAGATAATTTCGAAATTTGCTTCAGATATTGACTCTTAATTATACAATAGTATCTGTCCAAGCTTCATAACATTCTAAGAAGGTTTGAAAAATCATTGATGTGAAAAAAAAATTGAACCAAATTATTTCCCTAAATGTTTACTTCCAATGATTTTAGTCCATGATTATTGAAAGGGGAAAATGTCTTAAATTTTGCTCTGGATACTGTCTTTGAATATAAGCAAACTTCTGTCAAAGTTCGGTCATAAATTTCTATGATGGTTTGACAAAGTTATATGTGCATAAACCTTTTAACCCTAAAATAAGTCGTTTCAATTTGAAAAAAAAATACCAAATGAAACCAAGATAAAAAAAAAAATATAATTTTCTTACTGCAACCCTGTTGTGACTATCGAAGTCTTCCATCAAAAACTCGGTCAAAGAAAACTATGAACACTTTGAAAAAGAAAATTTGAACAAGAAAACTTGGTCAAAGTCAGCTGTTGTCACTATCAAAATACACATGGCTCTAATAAACTTTTCACTGTGTATTATCATTTCGTGAATTAATAATCGTAAATTAGTAATGCAAAAGGGAGGTAGAAACAGGCTCCTAAGATCTAGAAGAAGGCATAGTAGTACCGAACAGAATCCTTTAAAAACTTCATAGTGAAGATCTCCGAGGTCGAATTAAAAGGAATTATTTTGAAATTGACAAAGCGACATTCAATCTGCATGAATTTCGACAGATCGAACCATTGATAAAAATACATTCAACAAATTCATATTCATAATATTATATCAATTTATTTCACCACATTAATTTCTTTTCACTCTAACTGGAACTCATTCTGCATTTCCGATAAATTTGCGATGTACTTTTGTTTTGTGAACAAAATATTGATCATTTCTGAACAACACTAGGATGGGCTTATTCCCGTCAAAATACAACAAAGTTTCAAGAAAATTCGAATGAGATTCTATTCCATTAAAGTCCGTGAAAGTTTTTGTCCAAAGAATTTTTACAGTTGTCATTAGAACAAATCATTCAAAAACTTTGACCAAGTATTCTTAGAGAAAGAAAAATTGATAGTGACTACGTGCCTTTAGTAATGATTATGGGATGAACGTATTTAAACATATTTCGTTTAAACATCCACTAATCATGCTAATGAAACTTTGAAAAATAACAATTCCAGTTAGCTTAAATAATACTTCCATGATACATATCATTGTCAGAACCTTACATCACCAAAAATATTTCAGTAAAATAGGTAAAAATTAAAACATGTCAGAGTAAAAAAAAATGAATTTTGCTCTATCTTTTTATCACATACAAACATTAGTGCAATGTCGAAAAGTTTCATGTCGATTTCGAAGACGCTTTTTTTATTAAACGATAGACTCAATCTATGTTTACGTCATCGAAGATATCAAGGACGAAAACGACAACTGATGGATCGTAGTCGTGTCTTGCTTCCGCAACACTTGTTGCCAGCTCGAACGCAAATTCGGCATCGCGAAACAGTTTAACCTATCGAGTTCAATATAGTGATAATGATGTGCAATAAAACGTTCAAGTAACTACTCCGTAGAGAAATTGATTTAGAAGTTTTAGTCCGGAACCTGTTGTTCAGTGTTTCTCGATTTTTATATAGATAAGACCGTCGGTTTTCCTGTTTCATATTTTGGGGTCCTTTATAGCTTCCTGTTTGGTGTGGGCCAATGCTCCGTCTTGAAGGCCGTACTTTGACCTCTAATAGTTTACTTTTTCACAAATTGTGACTTGGATGGAGAGCTGTCTCATTTGCACTCATACCACATCTTCTTATATCTATATAAGTTCCTCACACACGGATTTTCCGGGTTTATGAATGTATTGAAATTGGTTATAAGATTTGAATGTATATTCAATTGAAGATGTCTTACTGTTGTGCAATATACTTGCTGTTTGCAATACTTAGTAATCAGTTTTAAGACTATATAAAAAGAATAAGCAAAATAAATTGTGACCCCCGGTTTTATTTTTTTGGTGGTAGAAGGGGGTGGGAATCAATAATTGCTTAAATTTCCGGAGGGAAAAATTTGACCCCCTACCCCCAAAATAAAAATATTTTTGTACCCTAAAAAAAATGCATTTGAAGAAATTTTCTTTTTCTAAATTGTGGTTCAATTTAAGAGACATCCATACACTTAAACACAAATTATTGTCTGAAAACTAGAAAATGCTTGTTTTGGCCCCTGACTGATTCCTGAACGGTTTGGACAATAAACCCAAAAATGAATCCTATCCTTCTACGTATGGTATTGAACCTTGTAGTACAATTTTCGAGCAATGAAAATACTTAAACACAAGTTATTGTCCTGAAACTCGAAAAATGCTTGTTTTGGGCCCCCTTTTGGCCCTTTTTTGCCTATAGGTATGTGACCATCCCCCCATATACAATCACAACCTTCCTTCTGTGGTTTTGATTTCGTAGAGATCCGAACACTTAAACTAAAGTTATTGTCCGGAACCCAAATGTCTTCGGACGACGACGTGATAGGAATATATACGAACGTATTTTTTTTTTGCGGTCGTATGAATGCGATAAAAAAATTCTTCATAGAACATCAGTGCAGCAGTCCATTTTAAGAGCTCAAGTCCATATCATTTTTTTCCAGTATGCCGGAGGATTTCTTGGCTAATTATTATAATTTGAATGCAAACAAAATGATAAGGATTGGTAAATCAGACAAGCAAAAATTCTCAAGAGATTGTCCTTATCAATAATCAAATAGTGTACATGTCAAGTATTTGTTTCAATACTATAAAAAATTATAATAACAACTTTATGCTATTATAGTTTATCATTTATGCTATGTGCTGTGATATATATTCAATACATAATTCTTGAGCCCTCATATTCTTGATAACATGCAAATACTAGTTTCGTTTATCATTGACGCTAGTATTACAACTAAATAGTGTGTACATTAAATACGACACTCTATTTTTTCTGACATAACGAAAAAACAAAAGATACATATAATAATCTCGTGATTCATGAAAAATATTAAACTTGCTATATTCACAAGTGCCTTAATAAGTGTAGATTGCTTAGACATCGCAGTAGCAAAATTATATAGCAGCCCCTGTCAACAATCGACAAACGTATCTGGCAAATTGCAGACACAATGCGTTTTGGAGTTTGTCTTCTAGTCTTTGTTCGCTGTCTTTTTGCCATACACCAGATAAGTTTTGTATTTATAATTTCAAAAAAGCATGGGGCATATGAATTATGTAGACATAAATAACACTTCTTATAAAAAAAAACCTTATCAAATTGGATTTTACACGAGTACATTGATCTTTGGTGAGATAACCCAATCTGTTAGGTTTTTCAGAAAGATAAGTGATGCACAAGAATCACTAGTTGAAAAAACAGTACTTTAAACTGAAAACATCTGTCGAAATGTTTTAGTGAAAGTTCCTTCCGCTACAACATGACACTAGTCCAAATAATTATGACGTCTGGCAAGGCTATTTTGAATTTTTTTTCTGGGACGCCTTCCTTGTCGTAGGAAGGCGTCCCTGCATGAAAAAAATAGCCTTGCCAGACCGGGGCAGACGTCATAATTATTTGGACTAACATGACACCATCTCTGGGAAGGCTGGTTACGACCATTCTCGATTATACAAAATAGTTGTACACGTAAATCTAACAAAGTTACGTTTCTGACTATTAACCTTTTCTTCCATTACAAGAAAAATATGTATACAATATTTGTACTCACCTTTATCAATTTTCTTTGAAACGTCTTCGTAATATACATTCTCAATATTGCCTTCCATGACCTGGAATCGAATTTGAATTTTGAACCAATGAGTATACGGCGCTTATTTTCAAAATTTTCAAACTTACTCTACTTCCGTTCTACTTTAAATGTTTGAAATACGTTTGGAAATATAGTAACAGAATATAAAAATGTTAGCACGCCATATGATAATCTTAAAACATATATATATCATGCATACTGAATATTTGTTTCGTATCAACAAATTACAAATTTAAAATTATGGATACTTGTGAAACCGTGTTAGTTAATCATACACAATTTTTGGAATATACTGTGTTGTGGAATTAAAAAACCCAACAACAACAACAATGCAAATATCTATCAACCAGTGTGGTGACATCTTTACAAGCAAGTCTTACATCTTTTTGTGATACTTTGGGAAGACTTTACATAATTATGACAGAAGTTCAATTATGGAGATGGAACTAGTCAAAACGGTAAGTGTTTCTTTTATTCACAATGTGTCTTTATAAAAATAAATGTTTAATTCTCAAAATATCTTAACTATAATACAATAATTAAACCAGTTAATCATCATTTCGACTTCGCCCTTTCTAAATTATGTAAACATGGGGGGATTTTCGAAGGGGGTTCCAACCCAGGAAAAAGGGGCAAGGGTAACTGGGTTCCAAATAAAAGTTCCCATATAAATGCTTGGATCGTCCTAAACCAGGGGTTCCGAACCCCTACCCCCCCCCCCCCCCTTTTGGACCCTGAACTGGTGTAACAAATCCAATATAAATGACACATCTTTTAACTGATAAAAGGTTCGCATTTCATTTTGAATTTCCTTAATTCTTGACTTTATCATACAGAAAGTAATATCATAGTTTTCGTTGACATAATACGAAATTGTCAATTATGTTTAGTAATTTTAGTCCAAAAAGACATTTTAAAGAGAAGCGAAAGATTCCAAATGGACATTCAAACTCGTAGGTTGACAAATACACTGACAATGACATGGCTATAAAGAAAAACAGACAAACAACAGAACACAACCAGAAAGACTGAGCAACACGAACCTCCCACCAGTTAATTTTTTAACTTATATATAATTATTTATATTTGATTATTTTTGTTTATATGAATAAAACTTTTGGCCATAAAAAATTATATATATATTAATAAAAAAAAAGGAAGAACATTAATAAATGTCTGCTCTAAGGCAGAAACGGAAGAATCAAAATAATCAGTTGATCATATAATTTGATACTTCCGTGATATAAGTATGAAGTTATGCACTGCATGTACATGTATGCTATAAAACTAAAATACTTTCAACATGTTGTTATTCACACCATAATCATCATCGTCTATTTTATTATTATTATCAGAAATTGTATTATCATGATCATGATGATAATACATGTTATATTAGTATTTTTGTTGTTCTTGACAAGACACACGGATATAAAATTATTTTTACTTATTCATTTATTCAATTAATCTCAATTAATACTTATTGAAGTTTTAAAAAATATCTATGAGAATATTTAAGGGTTAACAAAAAAATATTAAAATGCTATCTTCATGAATTTGAATGTTGAAAATAGTATATACGTACCTTCATTAAGTATTCCAAGAGTAAACTAGCTGTGTAAAGGTTTCACAAACAAACCGTGTGCTGTATTTTGGCGGGAGACACACGCTATAAATTACAAACACCGTTTAGACAGCTAGAAAACCATATGGTTGACCTTGACCGTTCATACACATGGATTGAGAGATATAACAATTATAATAAATATTCTTCGAGATATGAGGCTTCCAACTGTGAAGTAATACAACGACATTTCTTATCGGATGAATTACTTGTTAAGAAAGATGCAATAATAGCTCTCAAAATTAGGGGAGGCAGGAAAAACTGCACCCCACTTTTTTTGCCAATTTTTTTTTTTTTTTTTTTTTAAACAAATGAAAGATGACACTGAATTGATTATAGAAACTGTTTTTTTTTTGTATTTTTGCTTGTCGCTTTCAGAAACTCATTGAATAAATACGTTCATACCGGTAGAGGACATTCTAGCAAATGTAATTTACGTTACGCACGCTGTTCCTACAACCCATAGAATTTAAAAGAGAATCTTCGAAATTTCCTCCGCTAAAACAAAGAAAAAATATTAGCAAACACAATCTAACCACTATAAAAACAAATTCAGTATATGCGTTCAATTACGTTCTATAGCTCTTAGTCATATAAAATTGAGAAAGGAAATGGTGAATATGTCAAAGCGACAACCACCCGACCATAGAGCAAACAACAGCCGAAGGCAACCAATGGGTCTTCAATGTAGCGAGAATTCCCGCACCCGTAGGTGTCCTTCAGCTGGCCCCTAAAATATGCATAATAGTACAGTGATAATGGACGTCATACTAAACTCCGAATTATACACAAGAAACTAAAATTTAAAATCATACAAGACTAACAAAGGCCAGAGGCTCCTGACTTGGGACAGGCGCAAAATTGCGGCGGGGTTAAACATGTTTATGAGATCTCAACCCTCCCCCTATACCTCTAGCCAATGTAGAAAAGTAAAAGAATAACAATACGCACATTAAAATTCAGTTCAAGAGAAGTCCGAGTCTGATGTCAAAAGATGTAACAAAAGAAAATAAATAAAATGACAATAATACATAAATAACAACAGACTACTAGCAGTTAACTGACATGCCAGCTCCAGACCTCAATTAAACTGATTGAAAGATTATGTCTTCATCATATGAATATCAGGTACAATCCCTCCCGTTAGGGGTTTAGTATCATACTATCATAAAATATATGAGAAGAACATAACCCGTGTCATGCCAACAACTGTTTTTTTTAGAAATAAATGTGTTTAGTTCCGATGCAAAGACCCTATCAGTGAATCAATGTTAAAGCCAAAATATGCAATCTTTAATGACCTGACAACAGTATCGTAACTATATCCCCTTTTAATAAGTCTATTTAAAGGTTTTGTTAGTTTCTGAGGAGAATACTGACATTTTTGTGCTTTATAAAGAATATTTCCATAAAATTTTGGATGTGAAATACCTGAACGTATAAGATGTCTGCATGTTGAGTTATATTTACGAATTATTTCCTTATACCGGTGATAAAATTTAGTAAATGTTTTGACCAGTTTGTGATATCGAAAACCCTGGTGTAATAATTTTTCAGTAATACATAAATTTCTCTCGCTAAAATCTAATACATTGTTACATACACGAGCGAATCGTACAAGTTGAGATATATAAACACCATAAGATGGTGACAAGGGAACGTCACCATCTAAAAATGGATAATTAACAATAGGAAATGAAAAATCATCTCTTTTATCATAAATTTTTGTATTAAGCTTCCCGTTTATGATATAGATATCAAGATCGAGGAAAGGGCAGTGGTCATTGTTATCATTAGCTTTATTTAAAGTAAGTTCTACAGGATAAATTTCTTTAGTATACATACTGAAGTCGTCATTATTTAGAGCCAATATATCATCCAAATATCTAAAAGTATTGTTAAATTTTTGTATCAAATGTTGTTTTGATGGGTCTTTGCTAATTTTAGTCATAAATTGTAACTCATAACAATACAAAAACAGGTCCGCAATAAGTGGTGCACAGTTAGTCCCCATTGGAATTCCAATAACTTGACGATATACGGAATCTCCAAAGCGAACAAAAATGTTATCAAGTAAAAATTCAAGTGCATAAATAGTATCAAAGCATGTCCAATTGACATAGTTCTTTTGTTTATTGCTACTAAAAAATGATCTAAAAGAGTTTGAACATATGTACTCACATTCCGACTTTTTAAATGCCCAGTTAATTAGGGATGTGAATTTTTTCTTAATAAGAATATGAGGCAAAGTGGTATATAGGGTAGAAAAATCAAAACTTTGAACAGATTCAAAATCACCAATATAAGCATGCAATTTATCAAGTACTTCCAACGAGTTTTTGACACTCCAAAAGTAATTAATTCCACTATTTTCAAAGGCCTTATTTGAACAATTTATTATCAGGTTTTTTATTGTACCAAGTGTACTAGTAAGTAAAACAGACAATTTAGTAGTTGAACAATGGCTGGAAGATGAAATAAATCTATATTTGTAAGGTTTTTTGTGCAGCTTCGGAAGCCAGTACATAGTTGGGACTTTCATTGTGTTTGGTTCTGCTTGTAAAGAAGTAGCTAAAAGTTTATGTTTGTTACAGATGTCGTTTTCTGAAAATGAAGTCAGTTGGAATGTTGGTGAATTCGTGATTTCCTTTTGAAGAACCTCTATATAAAATTTACGTCAAACAATAATGATATTATTAGCAGCTTTATCAGCCGGGACAAAAACAAATTTCTTGGCTAGTTCTGTTAGTTTATTTTTGATACGCGAAATAGGGTTTTTATAGTTTTTGCTGAGGGTAAAATGTTCTTTAAAATGTTGTATTCGAATATCAACTATCTTCATTACTGAATTAAAAAAAGAGTCCAAAGATTTTTTGTCAGCTTTTTCCCGTTTTACCCATTTCAAACAGTAGGCGCGGAGTGAGTCGTTGATGATATTACGACACTCATTCCAGTTAATAGTTGACGGGGGACGATATTTAGGTCCTTTACTGAGGAATGATTTTAACTCTCGGTCGCGAACGATGTTAAGGTCTCCTGTTATAACATAGTATATGCATAGTAATATCTGGTAAATGTAAGGATTGGAACAACAAAGCTAAGTGAAAAAAAAACGGATGTCCAACGTTACATTTTTGAACCACTTTTTTAACTGTTATTATGGTTATGTTGTGTACATCTGTATGTAGCGAGATTCTATTTCTTCATATCTGATCTTCCTGAAATTTGGCGGGAACAATGACATGTGTCGAACCATTCAACTTCTTTGTGTCATTAAAGTCGTTATTTTGTCAATTTTCATTTGGCTCGGCGGCTGCATATTAAGCTGGAATAAGAAAAATGTCCATCGATGTTTTTTTGCTAACCCAACGACTGAAAGTGAGATATATCAGAAAAATGTCAATAAAGTGAAATAAAAAAATAACTTTTTATAAAAGTACGTAATGACATAACTTGCCTCATTGTTCGTGATCCAGTCGTTTTTTTAAGCGGTTGTCATTTGGTCCAAGTTAAAATATTTCGTCATTTGTTATAGCAATTAATGTGGGTTTTTTACCTGATAAAAAAAACGCTTTTTTCCGACGTTACGATTAAATGTTCTTGATAATCAAACAAATAGTGTGGTGAAATTTGCAAAAAGATATCAAAGGCTGTCGAAAGTAAGAATGGTGCATGATGACAGACTCGGAACATAGATTCGACACAGATTGTTGACAGACTCAGAAGAAAGATTTGACACAGATTATTGACAGACTCGGAACATAGATTCGACACAGATTGTTGACAGACTCGGAACATAGATTCGATACAGATTGTTGACAGACTCGGAACATAGATGTGATACAGATTGTTGACAGACTCGGAGCATAGATTTGACGCAGATTATTGACAGACTCGGAACATAGATTTGACACAAACTGTTGACAGACTCGGAACATAGATTCGACACAGATTGTTGACAGACTCGGAAAATAGATTAGACACAGATTGTTGACAGACTCGGAACATAGATTAGACACAGATTGTTGACAGACTCGGAACATAGATTCGACACAGATTGTTAACAGACTCGGAAGTTAGATTTGACACAGATTGCTGACAGACTCGGAACATATATTTGACACAGATTTGTATACAGTCTCGAAACATAGATTTGAAACAGATTGTTGACAGATACGAGCATAGATTTGACACAGATTGTTGACAGACTCGGAACATAGATTCGATACAGATTAAATATTGCTATTTTTATAATCAATTATAGCTGTAATCGATTTATTGTTGCTAGAGGCAAACTAATGCCAATGAAATGTTTTATTTTTGCAAAAACAATTTTGAGACACCAATACAGTCCTCTATGTAAAAGGCGAAATTTTCGTTACATTGCGGAAGTACCAAGAAATAGATATACTAGTAGATCTTTTTAATATATTTCTGGGAAACCGTATTCTTTTATCACATTTTTCATTCCTACATTACTTACGACAATACAGCATTTTAAGGTGAATTAAGGGTAAACGTTTTAAATAGATTTCCGCAACTTGAGGTAATTCATGGTACAAATATATCACAAAAATTTATAAATTTAACTAATCGATGTCAAAATTTCAGAAAAAATACTCTTTGATGTCCCATTTTTGGTGTAACGTCGTGTTGTATGAACATCGTGCACAACGCCTTAGCGCATTAATATCCTTTATTTGCGAAATATATGAGTGAGGTACGTATGGGGTGTGAAAATGAAAATGAGACAGCAACCTAATGACACGAACAGCGAAAAAACACGTTGATACTGACATAAAAATGTACGATTAACAGGACAATCAGTCATAATAAAAACCAAAACTACACATTGAAATGTACAAATGACAAAAGACAACTAGTTGCAAGCTTTTGAACAGTTGACAGGATTGAACTAGTTAATTGCAAGCTTTTGAACAGTTGACAGGATTGAACTAGTTTTTTTTTTAACAACTAAGCAACACTAATATAATGTCGAACAATGGACAAACAAATGTAGAAATATACAACATTCGGTCACTGCATGTCAGAAACATATCAACTTGTATGCATGCGGCTTGTAAACTGTCGAAGGGCGATGTTTATCGAACTGTTCAACTGTTTCGTGTCGAATACAAATAAGTTGATATCTAACGAACCCAAAATTTTGAAGAAAAATGACGTTGTCACGTTGTTTATATCCGCCGGACAGTTTATTCCAGATATGAAACAATTATGATATACATGAACCAACGAAAACCACTGAATTACAGGCTCCTTCCTGGCTTGGGACAGGCACATACAGAATATGCGGGGTTAAACTAGTTTGAAGGCGCAAACCTTTCACTAACCTGGAACAGTGATGTAAGACATGACAGAGCAACATTAGAAAACAAGAATGTGTCCATAGTACACGGATGCCCCATCCGCCATATCATTTTCTATGTTCAATGGACCGTGAAAATGGGGGAAAATCTCTAATTTGGCATTAAAATTAGAAAGATCATATCATATAAGGAACATGTGTACTAAGTTTCAAGGTGATTGGACTTCAACTTCATCAAAAACTACCTCGACCAAAAACTTTAACATGAAGCGGGACAGACGGACGAACGAACGCACAGACCAGAAAACATATTGCCCATAAATGGGACATACACATATGAAAAAATAAGTTGAAAAGGGCTAGCTCATCAGATTGATACAAAACAGAAATGCATTTAACAAAAACAGAGTTGCAGGGTACTTATTCATCCCCAGAACAACAAAATACACCTTAGTATACAACCCAGGGACAACTCGCAGTTACTGAAAGCCAAGTCAGAGTCAATAATATCAAATAATAGAAAAATATGTGAAAGTATTTTAGAAACATTACAAACGACTTCTGCTTCTAAATTCTTATGTATTGCATAGTTTTAAAAGTTAACGAACAACTGACGCCAAAGACTGCCGATAACATAAGATGGACGTTAGTGATAGGGAAAGTTCACCTGCATTGGCATTCGAAATGAATAATTCAACAGTTCAGTTGTCTGAAAAATTTAATTATTATCAGATTATAAGAAATTCTTTAGAACATGTATGCCATATTTACATACCTAACTTTCTTTAGTATGGAACAGATTTTTTTTTTATACTTGACCTTTAATTGATCGTTCATCAAGATGGAGAGCGTCAATCAAAGCATTTTTCTTTTGATAAATATAAACAATGCATGTCCATCCAACAAACGTCCAGTAGCAGATTCGGGGGAGGGGGTTTGTTGAGGGTGAACCCCTAACTGTTAAAAAAATACAACATTTTTCTAAAATTTAAATTTGTTCACCATTTTGGACAATTAAACCCCTATCTTGGACCCTCAATACGCCCCTAATGTGGATATTCAACTACATGTATATCTAAACCAATTAAAGCTTTATTTACTGCTGGTGATTTCATAGGAGTACACGTACATTTTTAATTCGGAGTATTGCCAAAAAATATTCTGCTTAGACTACCATGACTACATAAGAAAGCAATGATTTCGTTTGTTTAAAAAAAAAAGAATATAAATGTGTCCATATGTTGAAACACAAATTTTACAATAAATAAGAATAAAAGAAAAACATTACCCGGTCCCCTTAAAGTTAAATGGTTGTTGCCCTCAAACAATCGCCTTGTAAAAAAGATCCACTCACTCTCTCTATCTCTCTCTCCGCACCTTAAAGAACGTTTATTTTCCTTTCGAATATGAATGAAATATTCGCCACTGTACGTTAAGAAAACTATACCAATTAAATCAATTTCCTTGGCAAAAAGGTTAAAAAAATGCCAAACGATTTGACTAATCGTTACGGTATTTCGTATAACAAAATATAAAAAAAATCACACAAATTGTTTTATTGTGATAGCACTGTCATGACTGTGACTTAGAAGACATATTTGGCACAATTTTTATCTCTTTCCACAAAATAGCATAATGAGAGACATACTTTTGTAGGTGTGCTAAACTATTCGTATGCAGTTTTATATTTCAGTATATGTAAAATCCCTGGAACCTTCATACCTATTATCACAAATATATATGCATTAGCATGACTAGGATACGCAGTTTCATATGTTCATTGTTTCTGCCCAAATTTTCGTAGTTCAACGACTGCTTCAACCCTGCATATAATTTTGTCATATAAAATGATAAATATGAGAAATAGGGAAACTATATTTGGTAAGTCGGATCTAGATCAGTGAGCAAGGTTAAGTTTTCGCAGTCATTTTTTATATATATGTATACAATATATAAATGCTATATGCAATAGATTTAATATATTTGATGTACAACATGATTTTAAGGTGTATACTGTCTGGTAGGGTTATATATGCACCCTTGGCCGTAGGTATATGTACAGACTACAGTAATGTTGTTTTTCTTGGACAAAGAACAGGGAACCAGGTCAAGAGTACCCATATCTGATGGTGATGATATACAGTGATGGTTTACTTTTAGTATATAAAAAAGAAGATGTGGTATGATTGCCAATGAGACAAGTCTCAACAAGAGACAAATGACACAGAAATTAACAGCTAGAACCATGAAAACTGTACCCTTAACATGGGAGTAAAACATAAGACCTATATATATATTTATATGTCAGATGGTGATGATTCACAGTTATGATTAGTCTCAATATCTAAATGCCTGTTTTATTCGCCATACGCTAACATTTTAAAAGATACATTCAATTCAGAATAGAAGACCGTTTTATCGGATAAAACATAGACTCTAAACCATTAAACAATCATTGACAATAGACCATTCACATTTTATCAAAATTCTTGTAGTATCATAATAGTAATTTCATGACAAAATGTATACAATATTTTATTATTTTTATTGACAATGAATTTGTCTGAGTAAAGAAACCGATCGGGGACACCACACTCCTAAATCCGCCGCCGAGCTCTAGTGACAGATCAAATAATTGTGAATTCTGTTGTATTCATTTACATTTAAAATTACACCGTAATTTGGGTGTTATTATTCAATTTTAGGATTTTTATGAGGTTTCAAAGTTTACAATTTTGAAAGATAATGTTTGATTTGATTTGGTTTTTTTTGTTTGTTTTTGTTTGGGTTTTTTTGGAAAGGGGGGGGGGGGGGGGCAATGTATTTGAAATGGCATTTTCCTTTGTTAGTCAATGAAATTAAAGAATAAAAAAGAGGGAGGTGAATGAGCTCAATTCTAAGAGATATTTTTCTTGCACTGACGAGTCTGTGTTTAGCAAAATAATTTTGTGGAGTTGTCTCCTTCCCCTTTTTAGCTCACCTGGCCTAAAAGGCCTTTTGTGAGTTTATCTTATCACTTGGCGTCCGTCAAACGTCGTCCGTCGTTGTCGTTCATTAACTTTCACAATAATCTTCTCCTCAAAAACTCCTGGGTAAAATTTAAAAAAACTTGACCACAATCATCATAAGGGTATCTAGTTTAAGATATGTGTCCGACATCCTGACCCGCCAACAAAGATGGCTGCTATGGCTAAAAATAGAACATAATATTGAATTGTAGATTTTGGCCTATATCTCCGAATCCATTTGCATTTAGAGCAAAGCTGACATTGGGTTAAATTGTTTATGTGGTCAAGTCAATCTGGCCTGAAATTTTCAGAAAAATCAGCCAAAATTTTGTTGGGTTTCTGATTTTGAATTAGTAATCTTAAAGTAATTTGAGTTTTTGCTTATTATCTTAAATATTATTATAGATGGAGATAAATTGTATTATGTTCAGCAAAGTAAGACCTATAAATAAGTCAAAATTGTCAATTTTAAGGAGTTATTGCCTTTTAAAGTCAATTTTTAACATTTTTTTAATGTAATTATTTACAAAAATCTTCTCCTATGAAACAATTGAGACATATTTAACCAAACTTTTCACAATCATCATTAGGGTATTTAGTTTTAAAAAGTGTCCGATGAACCCGCCTGAAAACCTACATTGCGAACATGGCTAAAAATAGAACATAAGGGTTAATGCAGATTTTTGCTTATGTCTCTGAAACTAAAGCCAGAGAAAAATAGTTGCATTACTTTATGCATCGATTGTAAACAAATATATCAGGTGAGCGACACATCCTCTAGTGAGTTTTTACATCGTACGTCTCGAAATTCCTGTAAAGGGGGTCTCATTTGGGGGTTCTGATCCCGGATCCCTCTTATTCTTTTGTCAGATTCTCGTATCCCGCTCTAGTAAAACGTTTATGTAAAACTCCATTCTGTGTAGGACTTGCATGCATACACAAATCCAGTTTGCAATATTGGCAAAATAGATATTGGGTTTTACAATGGTATATGGAATTGTAAACACTTTACATGTACGTACGACGGATGCCGACGGATTCCAAGTTATCGCAAACGTTTAATGTTTGCTAGACCTTTAAGGATCCATATTAGCTAAAAAGAAAATATATAATAAATGTAAAAGATGAATTTATTATGACTCGACCTTGTCCAAAGTTTTAAGAGCATGAAGAGTAACATATGGTGTTGTAGGGATCACAGTGACCATGTTGACCTGATTAATCAGAAGGATGTTAACTCACAAATATTTCTCTGCGGTCAGTAAAAGCAGCTGGAGTTAAAGTGCATATAAACATTTATTATTCCATGTAACCCCGCTCCCCTTCTTGAAATCTTCCTGACTTAATTTATTAAATACATTTAATACCTTCGATTATTTAGCCTGAATTTTATAAAGATCGTGTATTACTGCTTTATAACCAGGCGATCATCTTGTATTTCTATACGTGAAAAAATAAATAATCAAAAAATAATTTTATATGGGTAAAAATAAGAAAATATAATAAATTCTAGAGTATTAGCCAGGGCTTGCAATTAAATTGAGGCGTGAGTAGGTATATGAAATAAGTATGAATCCTAATATAAGCCGGGGTTGTTCACTAATTTACCCCAAAAAAAATTGTTCTTAAATTTTATATCAAATAAAACTTAGTTCAACACGTTGAAGTAAAACAATTATTTAATTTAAACCAGCACTACAAATTAAATTAAAATTCTTCATTCATTTATGTTTAGTATACACATGAAACGCTCATTCAATATGATATTTATGAAAGTCATATGGAAATTCTTTTTCTTTTTCTAATAATTAAACACTTCACTGTCATGACTTTGGATGTAGGCTCCAAAGTTGTCTTACTGACTCAGTTTATCTTGTAATCGGAAAAGGGACACCATAAAACACGTCTTCACATTCATTAGTATAGAAGCATATTTGCATATTTTTTTAGACTCCTGATGGTATCACAGAAGACAGAGAATGGCTCCAGTTCATCGTTTGAGAGGCGACGATTCAAGCGCAGTGGTCTACATATGTACGTATGTTTGTTCGGGAAGTATTCGATGACCTCGGGTACAGAAAGCACCACAATGTCGTCGTCTTTAAAAAAAAAAAACATCGCGACAACTCTCATAGGTGTCCGTAAATGCCCTGTTGCAATGATTTATTTCTGATGCTATCAAACAATCCTCTTTGAGTAGAGACGAGGCACACACAAATGCCTCCAGAGTTTGACTTTTAATTATAGCAAGAAAAAGTTAAAAAAAAATAGATGAACAATAGCGATTTATTTTATTTATAATAAAGAAGATGTGGTATGATTGACAATGGGACAACTCTACAAAAGAGACCAAACGACACAGAAATTAGAATATTCAAAAATATAAAATAAAAAAGAGGTTGATATTTTGCTCTTTTAAAGCTAACTATATGGTATGGGTTTTCTCATTATTGAATGACTTACATATCTTACATTAAAATGGTTGACATCCTTGTCGTGGTTGTTGAGATATTTGTTGGAGAGTTGTCTCATTGCCATTCATACCGCGTCTTCTTGTTTTTATATTAATATCGATACTTACTTTCTGCGGAAGAGCAGATATTTTCACCGTATTCAATTATTGACAAAACACTAAAACTGAGAATAGAAATGGGGAATTTTTTAAAGAGACAACAACCCGACCAAATAGCAGACAACAGCTGAAGGCTGCCAATGGGTCTTCAATGCAGCGAGAAACTCCCACAGATCCGAAAACTGTGCACATGCTACAAATATTTCGTCATTCTTTTATCAAGTTTCTGAGAATAAGATTACGGAAATATTTGTTTGAATGACAAGGAGATTACAATATTTCTCCCAAGAGTTAGGTATAATGAAATCTTGAGTTTGTTTACTTTGTGTTTTTGAATCTCTTGTCTTATTAAAACGGATATATATAATACTGGATATGGATCACTGATAATGTGGTGGCAACAAACAGATTCAAGTCAATTAAACGGCATCTGAAATCTAGCATAAACATGTTAAACTAATGAAATATTCTTCAAAGTTTACAAATGATAAGCAATGTACATTCGTAATTGTAATTGACATGCATGTGATAAAAAAAATAAATTAGTAAAATGATTAAAGATGGGAAATTATATCAAATATTGTATTTTATTTGAAGGTTTATAACTACCCGGTATAGAAAGGAGCAACTAGAAGTTGGAATCCACAAGATCAGAAGGCGATACACCATTTGAAAGACAATTCTATAGATAGCGTGTCAAAAAAAAAAAAGATTTGAAAAGTTGTTAAACCTGAGCGGGTATATAACGCTGGATTATACAACATGCAAATAAATATGATTAAACAGCGAAAAAATTGCACAGAGGAGTTCACTGCAACAAACTTGTCCTGGGATATGTCCATAGCATTTGTTACTTATGTTACATATTACTTGGCTTACTTTATAAATGAATGAGTTGATGCAATGTCTAGAGCGGTTTTCAGATCGGCAAGGCAGTTGTTTTTCTTTGATAATTTTCTTAATTATTTATTCCCGTTGAATATGTAATGTGTAATCATTCATTTATACGTCTTTTATTCACTGAAATGATTTTATTTTTGGTACGAGGCTTCTAATTTTTCAAGTATACGAGGCAAGCATTTTTTTACATGACATGCTATGATATGATTATGCTTTTTTTTAATATTCTTCTTTTTACTTAGTGTTTGATCTAGTTAACCATATACTACTATATTTATATAAGAAAAATACAATAAAAACTGTGATGTTATGAATATTTTGAAGTATATAATAAAGCATTGCCTTTTATTTAAACGAATTACCTTAATGCTATGGTAATGCAACGTTTTAAGAGGAATAAATATATAAGATTTATTTAGCATGCACGGTAAATGTATTTCAGAGCACACTGAGCTATATATGTGCTAACGCCTTTTAATTTTTGAAAGTTGCTATTCGCAATGATGAAATGTGCCTTTCAAACAAAAGGTACTTTTAACAGAATTCTGATAAGTCTGTCGCATCTAATAGCATTTTAGTCATGATATAGCTTTACAGAATTCTCATCAGTATATATAGCATCAAATAACAATGTAATTCTTAACAAAATTCTGATAAGACTTTATAGCATCTAATAGTATACTAATGTAATTCTTAACAGAATTCTGATAAGACTATAGCATCTAATACCAATATAATTCTTAACAGAATTCTGATAAGACTATAGCATCTAATACCAATGTAATTCTTAACAGAATTCTGATAAGACTATATAGCATCTAATACTAATGTAATTCTTAACCGAATTCTGATAAGACTATATCATCTAATACCCATGTAATTCTTAACAGAATTTTGATAAGACTATAGCATCTAATACTAAAGTAATTCTTAACCGAATTCTGATAAGACTCTAATACCAATGTAATTCTTAACAGAATTCTGATAAGACTCTAATACCAATGTAATTCTTAACATAATTCTGATAAGACGGTCGCATCAAATACTATATGTAATTCTTAACAGAATTCTGATAAGATTATATCATCTAATACCAATGTAATTCTTAACAAAATTCTGATAAGACTATAGCACCTAATACTAATGTAATTCTTAACAGAATTCTGATAAGACTATATATATATCATCTAATACCAATGTAATTCTTAACAGAATTCTGATAAGACTATATCATATTATACTAATGTAATTCTTAACAGAATTCTGATAAGACTATATCATCTAATACCCATGTAATTCTTAACAGAATTCTGATAAGACTATATAGCATCTAATACTAATAAATGTAATTCTTAACAGAATTCTGATAAGACTATAGCATCTTATAACAATTCAATTATAATCAGAAATCTGACAAGAATATTGCATCCAGTTCCATGCAATGCAAATCTTAACAGAATTCTGATAAGACGGTCGCATCAAATACGAAATTGAATGTAATTTTAACAGAATTCTGATAAGACTACAACATCCAAAACCAATGTAGTTCGAACAAGGCGGTCGCATCAAAAACCAAATTGAATGTAATTCTTAACAAAATTCTGATCGACTATAGCATCCAATACCAGTGTAATTCTGTAAAGAATTCTAATAAGATTCATAAGTCTTTTATGATAAAGCTTCGATAGTTTAATTTAATTCATAAATCAAGGGGGCTTAACAAAATTAAAAAAAAATGCAGCTTATCAGAAGTGTTGAACATGCTAAACTGATATTTTGTTTGTGCAATAGATCTGAGGAGTACAGTGAACTGTTTGATAACAGCAATATGCAATGTGTCTTTGAATATCAAAGTTCCTGTAGTGACTAGTTAGAAAATGTCTCTTTTTTAACTTACCAGAACCAGAATTTGATCATTTGGAAATAATCAAATACAAATGGATGCTGTTTATTCCTTTTTGTTCTTCCATTACAATAGATCTCGTATATAATCGTACATGATTACATATTAGGTATTATATATCTGAAAAATTTATTCTATCATCTCATTTAAGATCTTAGGAAAAAATGATCAAACTTCTATTTTTTGTTTTTGGGTATAATTTCCTCATAGATATAAAACATCATTGGATATTAAAGTCATATGAAACTTCAAATTAAAAACCATAATGCATATGTTTTTATAACTTACTGGCTAGATATAGGAAGATGTGGTATGAGTGCCAATAAGACAACTCTCCATCCAAGTCACAATTTATAAAAATAAACCATTTAAGGTCAAGGTACGTATAATGGTTTACTTTTACAAATTGTATCTTGGATGAGAGAATTGTCTCATTGGCACTCGTACCACATCTTCTTATATCTGTTGATTCAAGAATTCGATTAACTTTTTTTTCACCAGTCACTCATTTCATATGACTTTAAAAGGTGTTAAATTTCATGTGTTTGGAAGATGCTGACCTCAATTTAAATTCAAACGATGACCTCTTCAAATGTTAATTTTAGATTTGTTTCATTCTGCAAAATTCAAAATACTATGTTTAAATGCAGGAGAAATGTATCAAGAATAAGTGTTCATATATAATCACAGGCACTTGTCTCAGAATTTTCCCCGTATTTAACTTAATATTATAATATTAAGGTATATAAGAGAAAAAATCTGAGACAAATGCGTGTGTATGTAATGCACAATCAGTGAGACAGTGACCCTTCTAAATTTTGATGTCTTATCTTGAGATTGTTATTACATAAAGTACTGTCACAGTTCATACACACACATGATTGAACGTATTCGTTTCGATTGTGAATGATGACATATTTAACCGCCGTACTGTCTTTGTTGTACATAGTCCTAACTGGAATGGTGTGTACAGAAGAACAGGACCATTACAAACGTCTCCTACTCAATGATCCAGATGTTATAAATTCGAGGCTGATTAACCTAGAGAAATCTATGCAGGACGTGGTTCGTCTAACCCAACAACAACAGACAATGCAGTCAACCATAGCACAACTACAAAATGCTTTGTTGAATGGTAAGTAAATCATCTTTAAAGTTTTTGTCAAAATCAATACCAAATGCGTTAAGCAATTTAACCTTTGACGGTAACCTTAAAAGGGGTGATTTATTCGTTAACTATTTAAACGCCATTACATATATTCATTTGATTGGCCAAAGTCACGAACCTCATATATATTAGTGGTTGTCTATTCTCATATCTAACGAATTTTATTGTCATTTTTGGAATCTGATGTTCAAAGTAGATCTTTACTAAGTACTAAGTCTGTAGTAAAGGAGTAGGTTCAGTAAGACCCCTTTTTGGCCCCAAAATATAGCAGATTTACAAAATTGTTAAAATGTAAACTTTTAGCTATCTATTGGAAAGTAGAATACTTCTACTACATAAATATGGTGTTTTTTTGACAATACAATGCACATATATCGGGTACTAGCCTCATTAAGTCATGCAAAATTACTGAAATCTTCATAAATTTAGCAATTGAGTTACTTTTTAGACGGTTTCCGTCTTAAATGGATGTGGCCGCATTTGTGTTCTTTCTTAATATTTGAATACAAGTTGTATTTTATGATAATATATAACACATATAAAGGTTGAGGATGAACACGGATGCGGTCACCAACATTTGTGACAAAAACCATCTGAAAAGTGACATAGTATGGCATATTTGATAGATTTTTAATATTAAAGCTTGAGTTAGAGCGTCTAAAATGATTAAATCAGTTCAAATCTTTCATGTTAATTAATTAAATCTACTAAAGTAGACACTTGAGTGTTCAAAAAGTGTCCAAAATCTTTCTTCGGATGAACTTGAAATTTGGGGCCAAAATCGACTCTTACCTGACCTACTCCTTTATTTACAAATTTGTAACGTTGGGAGTTTTCGAGCCTAATATATTTTATAAATAAAGTGTCTTCTGTCAAATACCTTATTTTGACCTCTATAGGTATCCTTGTGGATTTTGTGTAGCTGAGTTGTCAATAGTGTAGCTCATTTCATTTCGTTTCAAGCGTCTTATTAAATATTCACAATCAGAGATGTAAATAAATAAGTAATATAAAAAACTATATAGTTAGTAAGTACTTTCTTCTACTTGAGTGTTTTTATACATAATTTCAAATGATGACAGCCCAGTGTTTATTGTATAATTATTAGATTCATATGTTCTTGGTGAGATCTTTTTGTGAAAAGCCGATGTTTGTTGAACTGGATTTAATGTTGCGTGCTTCACCTTTTTACCTAATACGCATAAAAGCTCTTGGTGATGAGAGCTTTTAATTTCGTTTCATACAAATTTTGACCGTAATTTTGTGTTTGCATAAAAAAAATACTAACAATGTAAGGGATTAAATAATTACATTGAAAGCATCTTATTTTAAACTATTTGAAATCTTCCGAAGTAATGGTTGACAGAAGTTGTTTTAAAGGCATATATGGAGGAACTATCTCATAAGTTGGCAGGCAACATGAATCATTCTGTATGTGACTGTCTCGCTATAAAACCTGTGACCTAGTGGCTGTTTTGATTGCTATCTACCTTCAAATACCGTCCTCCATTGATAATTAATTGTTTTGGGAATTGTGTCACATTTTATAATGCCGAGACATTTTATAGTTTTAATCAATTTGAAAACGCTTATTTTTATTCATTTAAGACAGAGGATCGACGTATATTCGCTGGGGACGTAAACAATGTAGTGGAGTGAATACAGAGATGCTATACACAGGTACTTTAATGTTTTCTAGAAGAATTGGATATCAAAAATGTTATGAAGAATGCTCAGTTTAAACATATTTATCTATAGTGGATTGGTTTCGCAACTTATATTTATCCCTTTCCACTTTGCGGGTGCGAGTGCTACCTTGTAGCGGCATTAGTGTGCTCTTTTTTTCGAAATCTACAAGGGTGTCTTTAACGTGCAAGAGATATGGTTCTCTCTTAAAACGGGTCATCCATTGATCGTCCCCTTTCGACGGGTTATCATCGTTTCCTCAAGACTATACTCGCAAATGGTTTCAAGGGAGAGCCGAAAATTCAGTCCCTGAAATTTTCATCCCGGAACGGGAATCGAACCGGGAACCTTTGTGTTAGTAGTCCGATGCACTAACAACTACACCACAGCTCTCTGAAGAAAGATTATGGTAAACAGAAATAAATGTATTTGATAGATCGGCGTCAAAGTAACAAAACTTGGTCAGCACCTCATAAGGAACATTCATTTCACGTTTAGATGCATTCTGTTAAGTGGTTATCTAACAAACATTTGTATGTTTTTCCATAAGGGTCCTATGTTAAACTAAGTCCTTTCCTGAGGGCCATCTTAGATAATGGCTCAGCTTCAAAGTAATAACATTTGGTCATTATCTCATTAGACACATCTATGTCCACGGGTGTCATTCGGTTTAACGAGAGAAATGATCGTGAAAGAATATCTAACGGTGGTCAAGAGTTGCGAGACGACCGTGAAAGCTCTGGTACAGGATCGTGAAAGACATTTAATGTAAATTTTAGTTCAGTATCTGTGAAAAAATGGCTTAATTTTCAAAACGCGAAACAAATCCAAACAAAAAACATATCTGTCAAAATGGACCAACTTCCTCAACTGCGCAAAAAGATAAAGAAAATATGCAGTACTTTATGAAAAAAGCATAAAAGGCGCAATTCATGTCTATGGAATTAATTAAGAAAAACACGCTATTTGTACCTATAATGGTCATATTTCTATATATAATGAAATATTGGAAATTAAATTTTTGATGTATCTAATAGGACAGTAAAATAAAAGTATGCTCTTCCCTAAAAAGCGTTAATTTGTTTATGAAAACCTTCAATTTTGTTGTATTTTCATCAAACTTGATCGTGAAAGATGCATTATTTTGATCGTGAAAGATAATGCGTGACCAGACTTAATACTTGTAATCAGAAATAAATATTTCTTTTACCACTTGATATACTGGTTGAAGCCAGTTAGTATTTCTTTTGATAAGAACGAACATATTAAAGTTATCCTCTTTTTTTTAGTTTACCCCGAAAGTTAAAAAAAAAAACACATCCTAAAACGTGTCTAAATTAGTGCGAAAATTTAGGTCTGAGAATTGGTCTATATAGTACAATTCAGGCAGACTGCCACTCTTCAGCCAATAATATGGGTATGCAACGTTTAAACCAAAACTGTTAACCATCAACCAAAATCCTATAGCAAAAACAGCATCTTTCATGAACAATTTGAGTTTGAACGATAACCAATATTTTGTGCAACACTACTTACTTACATGTAAGTTTTATGTATCTTTATATACAATGTAGCAGATGTGCATTGATTTCCAATGAGATAACTATATACTACAGACTAAAGAATACCAGAGTGCAAATGCTGAAATGTCTCTTCTGCTTTACTTGTGATATTCTATTTGTCTAACGTCTGTAATATTAAGGGTTTAACTAGAAGTGCCAAATACGCTTACAATTGTCGGTTCATAAAAAGAGGTCAAGGTCAGATGAATCGTGCCATACAGATCTCTACAAACATCCCGTACATCAAATGTAGGTGTTCCGTTCCTTACAGTACCTTAGAAACTGACAAATGTAAAAGTAATGTTCAGTCAACATATGGTCGAAATTATATGAACCCTGACCGACAGCCAGACATAGACATCTTACTATCATTTAATATATCAAATTCAAATGACGTCATATGCCGACAGACATGTACACCATACACCAAATACCTGGAAGAGGAGCCAAAAATGGAACTGTTGCGCATAAAGGCAATCCATATCATCGCTTGCTCAAAATATAAAAAGGTAACAAGATATTTTATTTGTACAAGTACAAATAATACATACAAATTATTATTTGTGCATTTGTGAACATGTTATTTGTATAATTGTTGGGTAATTGCAGGATTAAGGTTTTCGTTGTCATGTGGATTACTCACTTATCACGAGTTATAGGATAACTACATTTTGTATATTGGATCCTATTATCTACAAGTCCGTCAGACAGGATTCATTTGACCTTGACTTTACCTCATTTCATGGATAAAGAGATAGTTTTGTGGTCCAGTCCGTATCGCGGATTCGTTCAGCTTTGGGATAACTGTCTGTTGTTATGATTGTAAGGTGTACATTTTCGAATTCTGCAAGGTTTCAAATAACATTGACCTCATTATCATGCATCATTTGGCAGTGTTCGTTTTATGTTGTTTGTCCTTTTGCCTATATACCTGTATGCTATAGCGCCACGGTATTTGGTGTATGTCTCTCTGTCTAGCTGCATGTTTCATATATGACGTCAATTGTATTTGATGTATTGAATGATAGTAAGACGGCTAAGCTTGGTTGTCGGTGAGGGTTCATATACTTTTGACCTTATGTGCCAAATTTATTTGCCAAACATAACTTTTACATTTGTCAGTTATTAACGTACTGTAAGGATCGGAACACCTATATTTGGTGTACGGGATGTTTGTAGAGATTTGCATGTCATGGTTCATCTGACATTGACCCCTTTTTGTAAACCATTGACAATCTTAAGCGCATTTGACACTTCTAGTAAAAACCCTTTATATTACAGACATTCAACAAATATACTATCATAAGTAAAGCAGACGAGACATTTCAGCATTTGCGCTCTGGTATTCTTTAGTCTGTAGTATATAGTTATCTCATTGGAAATCATTCCACATCTGCTACGTTGTATATAAAGATTTGTAGATCTTAGGAAGTACACAAAATGTTGGTTATCGTTCAATCACAAATTGTTCATGAAAGATGCTGTTTTTGCTGCAAGTTTTTGGTTGATGGTTAACATTTTGGTTTAAACGTTGCATACCCATATTAATACCTAAATAGTGGTTATTTGCCTAAATTGTAAACGATATTCCCGTGCTTGCATTTCCTATCAGGATTTTCTTGATAGAGGGTTGCTGCTTACAAGGAAGCTATTAAACCAAGAGTTTCAAATGGTGAAGTTGAAATCATCACTTCGTAAATTTTACGGACGCCATCACGAGTTGGTTGACCGTTATGGAATAACCGTTTCACAAATGATATCGGATATGTTCCTTACGTCGTAACTACATCCCCTTCCCTTTCATGAATATGACCTACCGAATTAGACTATTTACCGGATTTGTTATCACATAAGCAACATGACGGGTGCCACATCTGGAGCAGGATCTGCTTACCCTTCCGGAGCACCTGCGATCACCCCTAGTTTTTGGTGGGGTTCGTGTTGTTCATTCTTTAGTTTTCTATGTTGTGTCATGTGTACACTTGTTTGTCTGTTTGTCTTTTTCATTTTTAGCCATGGCGTTGTCAGTTTATTTTCGATTTATGAGTTTGACTGTCCCTTTGGTATCTTTCGTCCCTCTTTTGTTTAAGACCGATTCTCAGAGCTGAATTTTTCACACTGATTTAGTCACGTTTTGAGTTGGGTTTCTTTGAACTTTCGAGGTAAAATGTTGAATTAAAAAAAAATAATACTTTAATGTTCATACCAGTTGCATGTATATCAAATGGTAAAAGAAATATTGATTTCTGATTACTAGTATTAAGTCTGGTCACGGATTATCTTTCACGATCAAAATAATGCGCTGCCTGAACTTTCACGATCAAGTTTGATGAAAATTCAACAAAATTCAAAGTTTTCATAAACAAATTAACGCTTTTAAGGGAAGAGCATACTTCTGTTTTACTGTACTATCAGATACACCAAAAATTAAATTTCAAATATATCATGATATATTGAAATATGACCATTATAGGAACAAATAGCGTGTTTTTTTTTTAATTAATTCCATAGACATGCGTTGCGCCTTTTGTGTTTTTTTTTCATAAAGTACTGTATATTTTCTTTATCTTAATGTACAGTTATGTTGAGGAAGTTAAACCATTTTGACAGACATATTTTTTTGTTCGGATTTGTTCCGCGTTTTGAAAATTAAGCGATTTTTTTCACAGATTCTGAACTAGAATTTACATTAAATGTCTTTTACGATCCTGTACCAGAGCTTTCACGATCGTCTCGCAATACTTGACCACTGTTAGATATTCTTTTCATTTCTCTCGATCATTTCTCTCGTTAAACCGAATGACACCCGTGCATAGGGTTCTATCATAAATTAAGTCCCTCGCTGGCGGCCGTCTTCATGATCTTGGATGATTGGTCGGCTTCAAAGTAGCAGCACCTTGTCAGCACCTCACAAGGAACTTTCGTGTCATGTTTATTTCCTTTCCATCCAGTGGTTCTCTAGGGGAAGTTCAAAATGTAAAAGGTTAACGACGACGACGAAAGACGTACGTCAAGGGATGAGAACACTTCACTTAGCCGTTTATAGTTTAAATATATATAGGAAGATGTGGTGTGAGTGCCAATGAGACAACTCTCCATTCGATACAATTTATAAAAGTAAACCATTATAGGTCAATGTACGGCCTTCAACACGGAGCCTTGGCTCACACCGAACAACAAGCTATAAAGGGCCCCAAAATTACTAGTGTACAACCATTCAAACGGAAAAACCAACGATCTAATCTATATAAAAAACGAGAAACGAGAAACACGTATGAATTATATAAACAAACTACTGTCCATCAGATTCCTGACTTAGGACAGGTGCAAACATTTGCAGCGTGATTAAACGTTTTAATGGTATCAACAGTATAACATCACAACATAGAAAAACACACGATAAAATAACAATAAGAAGGTTTAACTCAATCAAAAAATGTAAAGTTTAGAGTTCCTTATAACTGTAACAATGGTGTAAAACCCAATTCAAGAGTAAACTATAAAAATCTGCTGGAAATGGATTTAATCATCAGATCTGAAGCAGAAAAAGTGATATAAAAAGACGCAACGCAGCGATTTGCGAGAACTCACTACAGTTACTGCAAACTAGTTCATAGTCACTAACAACTTACAATTAAATCATGTACGAAACCTTAAAAGTTTGTTTGAGTGTGCGAATTTGAATATGCCTTATCTTCTGGAAATATTTCAGTTATTACATAAGATGAATAAAGGAAACAGCAGTATACCACTGTTCGGAATTCATCAATCGATTAAGGAAAAAACAAATCCGGATTACAATCTAAAACTGAGGAAAAAACATCAAATATAAGAGTTGAGCGTTCCTGATGAGGTAAATCCAGAAAAGCGCTTAGGACGCAAGAAATTATTAAACGTGTTGTTTTTAATTTTTTACATCACTTGGTCCATACCTCTGCTGGTGAACTATCAGTTCCGAGGGTAGCATTGGTTCAGTAGTCAGTACTTCGGTACTGACATGATTTAGCAAACTTTACTAAAATTGTCCGTTTATAAATTTTTTAATTTTTAAGAAACTAAGGTTTAAACTCCCTTAGACTTTAAATGAATTTTGCTAGTTATTTTAGGTATTTTTGACATATAGCTCTTCAACGGTTTCGGTACTTATATATCTTCGGATTTCAAATGTTTTGCTTTGAGCGTTCCTGATGAAGGTAAATCGAGAAAAAGCTCTTCAGACGCAAGAAATTATTAAACGTGTTGTTTTCAATTTTGAACAACAACACAACTGAAACACAAGACTAAAATGCAGAAAACAAAGAAACGAACTACTATAATATAACAATGTTAATTTTCTTGACTTTGTACAGGATATTTTAAGAAAAAAAATGGTAGGTTGAACATGGTTTTGTGGCTAGACAAACCTCCCGCTTTTACGGCAATGTTAAGACAGGACTATAAAACAAATAAATGGGAGCACATGCATGACAGAGAAACACACAAATAATAGCCATCTAAAGGCACCAGGCCTACAATCCTATACACCAGACGCGTGTTACGCAAACACAAGACCCACCAGTGACGCCTAGACAAAAAAAAGTCAGAAAGCCATAACAAGCACAAAAGGTAAAAAGCACTATGGACCAAAAGTTCCAAAAAGCTGCGTCAAACACGGCCAAGGCTATATGACTTGAACAATAAAATCCTTAGTACCTAGAATAATTCATACTTTTGCAAACAGTAAATCTATAAAAATTACTATATAATAGACATACATGTCAACACCAAAGTGGTTACTAACTAAAGAGTAAAAACGAATACGTAAAACAACCTAAATAAGTACATAAAAACGGCACAGCCGAACAACGTGAACGTACTAGGTGTGAGCCGAAAACAACAACGCACAAAAGTAATGTCACATTAAAAAAATTCTACCCCCCCCCCCCCAAAAAAAAACAAACAAAAAACAAAAAACAAACAACAAAATAGGATGTATTCAAGATTAGGTTTGTAATACTGATGTAACATCTTTCAATAACAATGAAAATCACAATTCTTATTAACATAAAATAGTGGTAGCAATAAGATCATTAATTGTAGTATCTAGCCATGTCGGTACTTCTTCTAAACAAACTGTAAACCAAATACATTGTATCAATCTAGTTGACCCAAACTAAAATCTTGGAAATAAACTGAGTGATTAATAGAACAGAAAAAATATAAGATTTACAACTACAAACGATGAAACATTTGACAAAATCAGATGAGAATAACAAATATAACATCAAAACTTAATACATAAAACTTGGATAGAAAAATACCGTGAAACGTCTAATAGACAATAACAATAAAAACCAAGAAGTAAACAAGGACTCACAAAACCAAGGGACATTTACATCAACAGTTATAAATAATAAATAAGAAACAACACGAACTCCACTACAAACCCGGAGTGAAACCAGGTGCTCCGGAAGGGTAAGCATTTCCTGCACCGTATACGGCACCCGTCGTGTTATTTCTTTGTTCAGTTCGATAATGATGGCAGGTTATTATGACTGAGAAAAAATATCAGATATGATTTCAGACACACTTTTGTCATAATGGCAAATCAGCTCATGACGGCGACCGTAAAATTTCTTGAGTGATGATCTTAATTTGATTGATTCATAGCCCTGTCTTAGCAACTTTTGAGAAAGCAGTATTCCTCGTTCAACAAAATCAAAGTACTTTGAGCTAGCTCTAGAGTAACGTAACAATCGAGACAGATATACTCCATATGCTGGTGCCGCTGGGATGTTGCTACACAGAAATGGAAAGTTGACTCTAGGAAAATTAAAATCATCACGTTTGTCATAAATTTGGGTATTCAACCTTCCAGCAGTAGTCATTTCGAGAAAAAAAAGTCTAAATATGAAGCAGATTTATCAGTGTCGGTAGTATCTTTAATTTCAAGTTCACTTGGATATATTAAATGTAAGTGATCACTGAATCTATTATTATTAAGAAACATTACATCACCAACATACCGAAAGGTGAATTTAAAAGACTGGGCTTGTTTCTTTTCTCCTTTTTGTACAAGCCCTTGGATACAATCTGCTTCATAGAAATACAAAAACAAATCTGCAAGTAGAGGAGCGCAATTGGTACACATTGGGATTCCAATAGTCTATTGGAAGACCAAACCTCCAAATTCAACAAATATGTTGTCAATCAAAAAGTCCAGCATTGCAGTGATATCCTCTTCGGTGTATTTTTTCCTTGACTCTGTGTGATTTTTCACAAAGTAAGATGAATTCCTGCCCAAAACTAGATATTTAAAACGTCTAGTGCCCTTTTTGTTAAAGAAACATACGCTGACGAGTTCTTTCGATCTAATACGTGGAAAAAATAACCTTAGTTAGTAAGGACAAAAGCACATCGTATGGATCAACCAATTCGTAATGGTGTCCATAACATTTACGGAGTGCCATTTTTTATATGTCCGCCTCATAACTATGTTGAAGCAGTTTCTGCGTTAGGAGCACACTCCTGTATATGAAATCCGTGTAGTGTGAACATGCACGAGCATCACGTATCAACTGAGATATGTAAACAACATATGAAGGGACAGAGGGTATGTTACTGCTGAGAAATGAGAAAATTAGGAAGTTGAAATCGTCCCGTTAATCATAGATTTTCGTGTCGACCAGCTGTGTCAATATTGAGGAAAAGATCAAGGTGTGACGCAGTCCTTCTGGTATTAGTAGTATCCTTGATTTCAAGTTCACTGGGAAATATGAGATGTAAGAATTGGCTGAAATATTGGTTATGCTAGGACATCATTAATATATTGGAAAGTAAAATTAAAGAATTTCGCAAGGTATTTTTTCTTTTTGTCTTTAAGAAGGTTCTGAATGAATTCTGCTTCATACTAAATTTTCCCTTCTGAAAAATGCGTCACGTTTATATTTTTTGTTATCATTATATTAAAAATAAACACATTAATGCCGTCTTTTTAAAAATGTACTTTCGAATAGGTGCAAATACTTTAATATAAGAGCTAAATTCCAAATAGCTGAGATTTTACAAATAATGTATGTAACTAAACAGTGATTTACAAAAATTAAACAGATTTTTCATGCTAAACGCAACAATTAAAAAAGGAAAGATCAGTTGCAAACATTCAATCGACAAAGTTTAAAATTAATAGATATAAGAAGATGTGGTATACGTGCCATTGAGACAACTCTCCATCCAAGTCACAATTTGTAAAAGAAAACCATCAGAGTTCTACAAAGTACGGTCTTCAACACGGAGCCTTAGCTCGAACCGAACAACAAGCTGTAAAGGGCCCCAAAAACTACTAGACTAAGTGTAAAACCGACCGTGTATAGACAGTATAGCCAGTCGAGGTAGTTGAAAACTTCCATTATTATCAGTTTAAAACATTCAATCTGGAAAACCAACGGTCTAATCTATAATAAAAAGAGAAATGAGAAACACTTATGAAACGAATCAACAAACGACAACCACTGAACATTTAGGTGCATGACTTAAGACAGGTGCCAAAAAAAATCCAGGGGGTTTATACGTTTAAATAGGTACCCAACTTCCGCCTTACCAGAAACAATAGTGTAACATCACAGCACAGAAAGAAATATTCTGTGGATTCATTATTATTCGTTGGATACCAATTTTCGTGGGTTTCGTGGGTACAAGTGAACCACGAATTCATATGTTCAACGAATTACAAATTTTCCATAGGCTTTGTACATACGAATTCGGCAAACCACGAATTCAGGTATCCACGAAAATGTAAATTTTCTTCAATCCACGAAAATTTATATCCACGAAAATAAATGAATCCACAGTAATATATAGATATGCAATTTGGTTCGGAAACAAAGATATATAATATATAACTATGCAATTTGGTTCGGAAGCTGTTTCTTGTCATGTCTTTATTTAACAATGTACAATTTTATGTAATGTGTATGTGCTTTTTAAAAGGTTTTGCAGCAGGCCAAAAATATCATCATATTCAATATTATGGCGGTCCAGCTAATATGTTGTGCCTTCCAAACAACCCTGAAATAAGCAACAGAACAGCACCAGGTAGCAGCTTGTTGGTCGGAACAGAGTACCGCGATGGAAACTTCTTTGTTACTGGTGCAAATACTGAGGATGTCCCATGTGCCCTATGCAGAAGCGCAAACACTTCATCATCAATAATGATACCTGGTAGGGAATCATGTGATAGCGGCTGGAAAATTGAATATAACGGAATATTGGCATCGGGGTCCTACAGTCATAAACCATCATCCTACCTATGCCTTGACAGTCATCCTGAGTTTTTACAAGCTGGACAAGATAACAAAGATGGTCATTTACTTTATGCTACCAGAACTAAGTGTGGATCTTTGGCCTGCCCCCCTTATGTTGATAACATGGCTATCAACTGTGTGGTTTGCTCAAAATAAAATATAGCATTCATGAATTTACTCTTATATTTATTTTGTTATCGCTCCAGATAAAAATTTTAATCTCAAAAGCTTTTCTCGGAACTCCATCAGAATGAATTGTATGCAACGACAAATTAGAAAAACGAAAGAAGAATATGTGAAAAAGTTATCAAAAAAAGAAAAGGCCGAACCGTGTGTGAAATCAATTGCAACCTTTTAAACCATACAACACACTACAAAAACGAGTCAAATAAATATAAATACAAGTACTAGTATAACATCCTAATGTACTCTTGTATACATGGCAAAGAGGGACGAAAGATACCAGAGGGACAGTATAACTCATAAATCGAAAATAAACTGACAACGCCATGGCTAAAAATGAGAAAGACAAACAGACAAACAAGTGTACACATGACATAACATAGAAAACTAAAGAATAAACAACACGAACCCCACCAAAAACTAGGGGTGATCTCAGGTGCTCCGGAAGGCTAAGCAGATCCTGCTCCACATGTGGCATCCGTCGTGTTGTTTATGTGATTACAAATCCGGTAAATAGTCTAATTCGGTAGGTCTCATTCATGAACGGGAAGGGGTTTGTAGTTACGACGTAAGGAACATATCCGATATCATTTGTGAAACTGTTATTCTATAACGGTCAACTAACTCGTGATGGCGTCCATAAAATGTACGAAGTGATGATTTCAACTTCACCATTTGGAACTCTTGGTTTAATAGCTTCCTTGTGAGCAGCAACCCTCTATCAAGGAAATCATGATAGGAAATGCAAGCACGGGAATATCGTATCAATTGGGAGATATATACACCGTATCTAGGTGCTGCTGGAATGTTGCTACTTAGAAATGAAAAGTTCACAATTGGAAAGCTGAAATAATCTCTTATGTCGTAAAGTTTTGTTTTCAACCGACCCTCATTGTCAATTTCTAGATGTAAGTCAAGATATGAGGCCGACTTAACTGTATCTGTAGTATCCTTTATCTCTAGTTCGATGGGATATATGCGTTCAACATAGTCACCAAATTTTGAATTGTATAGTGAAAGAACATCATCTATATAGCGGAAAGTAGAGTTAAAGGATATTGCTAACTCCTTATCTTTCTTCCTAAGAACTTCCTGTATGAAGTCAGCCGCATAATAATAAAAAAACAAGTCGGCAAGAAGAGGGGCACAATTTGTTCCCATTGGAATGCCGACAGTCTGTTGAAAAACACGTCCTCAAAACGTAACAAATATGTTGGCAGTCAAGCAAACAAACATCTTGATAATGTCAGTTTCAGAGAATTTTTTGTTTGAAATTGCCACACAACCATTATAATATACTTTATATATTATTATATTATGTATACCCTTTATGACCTCGGAACACGACGATTAAATATGATACAATGACAACTCGTTCTATTGGAATTTCGGCCCACACAAGATCGTCACTTTATAAAAAAATCACCACTTTCTTGTTTACCGACTCGCCCCACTTTTGAAAAAGTGTAAAATCAAATTGAACAATCCGTCTATCAACTCACTTATTTACGAACAGGGTTGAAACCCCACTGAATAAAGGTCTGCCAACTCGCCCCACTTATAAAACTATCTTGCTTCCTTTAAGTATGTTAAATTACTGATAGTTGGTATCCAGTCCTCCTCGTGTAGTGGAATATGTCGTGGGTTGATATGCTAAAGGTATATTATTATATAATCTATACCCTTAATGACCTCGGAACACGACGATTAAATATGATACAATGACAACTCGTTCTATTGGAATTTCGGCCCACACAAGATCGTCACTTTATAAAAAAAATCACCACTTTCTTGTTTACCGACTCGCCCCACTTTTGAAAAAGTGTAAAATCAAATTGAACAATCCGTCTGTCAACTCACTTATTTACGAACAGGGTTGAAACCCCACTGAATAAAGGTCTGCCAATTAGCCCCACTTATAAAATTATCTTGCTTCCTTTAAGTATGTTAAATTAATGATGGTTGGTATCCAGTCCTCCTGGTGTAGTGGAATATGTCGTGGGTTGATATGCTAAAGGTCTTGTATCCAGTCCTCCTGGTGTAGTGGAATATGTCGTGGGTTGATATGCTAAAGGTCTTGAGTTCAAATCCCAGCATAGACACTGGATCTTTTCCGTATAGTTAATCATAAGTTTTACAGTGGATTTGACATTTTCAACCAAAATGTAACAGAACAAATGAAAGCGTGCAAAACAAAGAAACTCAAGCTGGGGTGATCTGGTAGGGATGATCCGGTTCAGATCACCCCTGGTAGAACAGAAGAGCTGGGAGTAACCACCAGTTTTTGGCGTGGTTCGCGTTGTTGTTGTTCCCCTATTTGTGACATACTTACCTATTGTGCCTGCTTGTTTTGTTCACACATCGTTGTCAATATAATGGAATTTGATGCGACTGTCATACAAGTTCGGCTAGCTTTAAAACAAGGTTTAATTCACCATTTTCTACATGAGAAAATGCATGTGCCAAGTCAGGAATATGATAGTTGCTATCCATTCGTTTGATGTGTTTGAGCTTTTGATTTGCTATTTGATTAGTAACTTTCCGTTTTGAATTTCCGCGGAGTTAAGTATTTTTGTGGTTTTACTTTTTACGTGTAAATATGTCTGTTGTCAAAATAATGTCTAATCTATAATACTAGACACCAACATTTGATTTACAAACTAAAACATAAACAAAATCTTAAGAACACGAAAAATAACACACTTCTAAATCTACCACTTGATGTTTGCTTTCCGGATGGTGTGGAAAATTTTAACTGTTAACTGTCTATTTTGCAGACGACATATGCCTATTATCAACAACTAAAACAAACATGCAGAAGAAAACATCAATACTACATGAGACTGCTCTATCTGTAGGTTTAAAGATAAATACACCAAAGACAAATATAATTAGCCTTAATGACAAAACTAGAAAACAACCAATATATATGTGCATGCCCCGAGTCAGGAGCCTGTAATTCCGTGGTTGTCGTTTGTTTATATGTAACATATTTGATTTTCGTTGATGTGTTGTCCATAAATAAGGCCGTTAGTTTTCTCGTTTGAATTGTTTCACATTTCGAGGCCTTTTATAGCTGACTATGCGGTATGGGCTTTGCTCATTGTTGAAGGCCGTACGGTGACCTATAGTTGTTAATGTCTGTGTCATTTTGGTCTTTTGTGGAGAGTTGTCTCATTGGCAATCATACCACATCTTTTTTTTTTATATATGATAACAGTTAAAGGAGACAACATAGAGGAAGAGGGTTAAGAAAGTAAGTAAAATTCTCAAAAAAGAATATAACATTTGAATTCAGTATGTAAATGTGTTCTTTTTGTATTTTATAACTATGACATTTTTATTCGAAAATAAAAGTTGTGTTTGTAATGGTATACTTATTTGGTATGTTCTTACCATGTCGGATTTTTTTTTAAATTATCTTAACTTTAACATACATGTAGAAAAAAAAAAGAGAATTCAAACCACAAACGATAGGCAATGATAATACATATCACAATATCGAACCTGAAGAAATATTAGATTATAACTAGTGTTGTCAAAGTTAATCGGTTAACCGGTTAACCGTTCGAACGACCGAATACCGAATACCAAAAAAGCTAACCGGTTAACCGAACTTTTTTTCAATTTAAATAAATTTCATATAAATTTGAATTGAAATCATGAAATAGTTGTGTTTTCTTTAAAAAATGTTGTCGTGGTAATTAATTTGACGGATCAATTGTCCAGTATACTGATTGGATTTGTTAATCCAAAAATATAAAATTAATTAAAACTTGTCCCTCAGCTCGGGGCAAGATCTTAAGGAAACATAACTAGTTTCATGTTTTTTTTTCAACAGTAATTTTTAATCAGTAACACGATTAAATTTTATGATTTACTTCGTTATTTCACTTTTGATCGTATATTGTGTAGACCTACATCTGAATGTGCAATCTCCGTCGTGCAAGTCTTTGTCATAACTAAATGCTAAATCAAAAACTATAAAAAGCAAACCAAGGTGAATGTAATCAATGTATATACTTGATGGTACGAATATCAGGATTAATCAATTTTAATTGAAACACCTCACATTATTTTTGGAGACAACAAGACATAAGGAAAGAATCATCGGTTTCAGACATTTTCAATTCTACGAGATCAAGAAGTTTTTTTTTTATTTATAATTTGAAGCTAGTACAAACGCCATAATTGATACCGAATATTTGATTATTGAAAGTCAAACTTCGACAGGAATCTTCACAGACAAGCCTTATAAAATCAAAGGCCAAACTTCAAATCATCGTATTATAAAAACGTAAATGTATGACTTGGATGGAATGTAGTCACAATGAAACTCATACCACATCTTCTTATATCAATGTGTAGGTTACTTTTGACAAGGCCTTCAAACATTAACTTAAACTACCGGTTAACCGGTTAATCGGTCGAACGATTATACGAGTAACCGGTTAGGCTAAAGTGTACGATTTGACAACTATAATTATAACTCAATAGAAGAATGTTAGATAAATACAGACCAACGTCGTAAAGCAATTCGAATTCACACTCGGCGAAACAGTCATATTTGATAAAGGTTTTCTGACAGTTTCCGTCTCTAAATTGAAATAATATTTAGAATGTAAGGTTCGACCTCAGAGGCAACTCTCCATCCAAATAACAATTTATAAAAGTAAACCATCATATGTCAATGTACGGCCTTCAACACGGAGCCTAGGCTCACATCGAACAACAAGCTATAAAGGCCCCAAAACCACTAGTGTAAAACCATTCAAACGGGAAAACCGACGGTCTAGTTTATATAAAAAACGAGACACGAGAAACACGTATAAATTACATAAACAAACGACAACTGCAGTACATCAGATTCCTGACTTAGGACAGATGAAACATTTGCAGTGGGATTCAACGTTTTTATGATACCAAACCTTCTCCCTTTTTCTACAATAGTAAACAATAGTATAACATCACAACATAGAAAAATGTACGATAAAATATCAATTGGAAGGCTTAACTCAATCGAAAAACGTAAATTAACACGCTATGAACGAATGAGTTTGATCTGCGATACCTAAATGTATATGCATAGTTTATAAATATATGGGACAAACATTCAAGGCCAAAAAGCAAACAAACAAGTCCAAACAAACCCATGGCAAGACACCACCACGAAATATTTAACCCCTAAAAAAAATCACTTTTGAAAAATAACCGGTTTTCATAATATATACAGGTAAATGAAAAATAACTGTACGTTTATAAATTGAGTGAGCTTAGGTTTCATCGTCTCAGGAAAAGTTGACCTTAAATGCAACGAGACCAGAATGATCAATTTAAACAAACGATACATGGAACTGTTTAATATAATAACACATTCGTAGGTCAAAACTGGTAAATGATACTGCTAGTGTTACAAACTATAATAAAAGAAACCCAAAAATGAAAAAAAGTTTTAGATTTGATTTAAATTTACATGGCATTTTTCATATCGCATGTATTATCAGCCCTAGGTACATATCAGCAAAAGAGCCGCATGGCTCGAGGGGTGATATTCACCGAGGGCTGATAAAACATGCGATATGAAAAATGACATGTTATGATCTTTTTATCATATGCTTCAACAATGGAGAAAAATAGCAAATGCATGTATTGTTCCCAAAAAGAATTTCAAAGAGTGAAATGTTCACGGACGTCGGACCCCAAATTTAGTACATTCGATATGAAATCTTTCTATCATATACCTCAACAGAAAAGAAAAACATTTTGATATGTACGAATCGAAAAAAAAACAATCAATTCAACAATATACATAATCATGATAATGAACACTGGTTGGAAAAGTCAACTTTTTTTTAAAGTAACTTTCTAAATTATGTTTGAAACTTTTAAAATATGCATTAAATTTTTTATTTAATAATTTTTTTTTATTTTTTTTTTTTTTTTTATTATTATTATTTTACACAATATACTTACCAGTATCCCAATAATTGGTTTGTACACTACTTTGTAATGTTTTCACTGAAAACGTAGCATTGGGGTGTATTTTCCGGAATTTGCCGAGTATTACCGGAATGCCATGCGATAAAGTTACGGAGAGGCATGTGATACACTTTTCATATCAGCCTGCTAAGCACCAATTTGAAAAATATGTAATTTACGTTAATTAAATGCTATTATCAAACAGTAAAAATTACATGTTATTTAGTCTAAGTATATGATAAATATATATTCATACAAATGGAAACCCTGGATATACAATTACCTGTATGTCCTGTAGTTTGAGACAAGGTGGTTTCCATACTTTTAAGACGTCATTGTCACTTATTCTTTATAGAGCTTTTATCTTTAAATATCAGCTGTACCTCAAATATATACGAAGCTTTTTGATGAAAACAATTGAATTAGTCATAAACTCGTCAAAGCTAATTAAGATATTAAAGATTGACTTTATTTTGCATTTTTTTTTAAATTATCTTAACTTTAACATACATGTAGAAAAAAAAAAAGAGAATTCAAACCACAAACGATAGGCAATGATAATACATATCACAATATCGAACCTGAAGAAATATTAGATTATAACTAGTGTTGTCAAAGTTAATCGGTTAACCGGTTAACCGTTCGAACGACCGAATACCGAATACCAAAAAAGCTAACCGGTTAACCGAACTTTTTTTCAATTTAAATAAATTTCATATAAATTTGAATTGAAATCATGAAATAGTTGTGTTTTCTTTAAAAAATGTTGTCGTGGTAATTAATTTGACGGATCAATTGTCCAGTATACTGATTGGATTTGTTAATCCAAAAATATAAAATTAATTAAAACTTGTCCCTCAGCTCGGGGCAAGATCTTAAGGAAACATAACTAGTTTCATGTTTTTTTTTCAACAGTAATTTTTAATCAGTAACACGATTAAATTTTATGATTTACTTCGTTATTTCACTTTTGATCGTATATTGTGTAGACCTACATCTGAATGTGCAATCTCCGTCGTGCAAGTCTTTGTCATAACTAAATGCTAAATCAAAAACTATAAAAAGCAAACCAAGGTGAATGTAATCAATGTATATACTTGATGGTACGAATATCAGGATTAATCAATTTTAATTGAAACACCTCACATTATTTTTGGAGACAACAAGACATAAGGAAAGAATCATCGGTTTCAGACATTTTCAATTCTACGAGATCAAGAAGTTTTTTTTTTATTTATAATTTGAAGCTAGTACAAACGCCATAATTGATACCGAATATTTGATTATTGAAAGTCAAACTTCGACAGGAATCTTCACAGACAAGCCTTATAAAATCAAAGGCCAAACTTCAAATCATCGTATTATAAAAACGTAAATGTATGACTTGGATGGAATGTAGTCACAATGAAACTCATACCACATCTTCTTATATCAATGTGTAGGTTACTTTTGACAAGGCCTTCAAACATTAACTTAAACTACCGGTTAACCGGTTAATCGGTCGAACGATTATACGAGTAACCGGTTAGGCTAAAGTGTACGATTTGACAACTATAATTATAACTCAATAGAAGAATGTTAGATAAATACAGACCAACGTCGTAAAGCAATTCGAATTCACACTCGGCGAAACAGTCATATTTGATAAAGGTTTTCTGACAGTTTCCGTCTCTAAATTGAAATAATATTTAGAATGTAAGGTTCGACCTCAGAGGCAACTCTCCATCCAAATAACAATTTATAAAAGTAAACCATCATATGTCAATGTACGGCCTTCAACACGGAGCCTAGGCTCACATCGAACAACAAGCTATAAAGGCCCCAAAACCACTAGTGTAAAACCATTCAAACGGGAAAACCGACGGTCTAGTTTATATAAAAAACGAGACACGAGAAACACGTATAAATTACATAAACAAACGACAACTGCAGTACATCAGATTCCTGACTTAGGACAGATGAAACATTTGCAGTGGGATTCAACGTTTTTATGATACCAAACCTTCTCCCTTTTTCTACAATAGTAAACAATAGTATAACATCACAACATAGAAAAATGTACGATAAAATATCAATTGGAAGGCTTAACTCAATCGAAAAACGTAAATTAACACGCTATGAACGAATGAGTTTGATCTGCGATACCTAAATGTATATGCATAGTTTATAAATATATGGGACAAACATTCAAGGCCAAAAAGCAAACAAACAAGTCCAAACAAACCCATGGCAAGACACCACCACGAAATATTTAACCCCTAAAAAAAATCACTTTTGAAAAATAACCGGTTTTCATAATATATACAGGTAAATGAAAAATAACTGTACGTTTATAAATTGAGTGAGCTTAGGTTTCATCGTCTCAGGAAAAGTTGACCTTAAATGCAACGAGACCAGAATGATCAATTTAAACAAACGATACATGGAACTGTTTAATATAATAACACATTCGTAGGTCAAAACTGGTAAATGATACTGCTAGTGTTACAAACTATAATAAAAGAAACCCAAAAATGAAAAAAAGTTTTAGATTTGATTTAAATTTACATGGCATTTTTCATATCGCATGTATTATCAGCCCTAGGTACATATCAGCAAAAGAGCCGCATGGCTCGAGGGGTGATATTCACCGAGGGCTGATAAAACATGCGATATGAAAAATGACATGTTATGATCTTTTTATCATATGCTTCAACAATGGAGAAAAATAGCAAATGCATGTATTGTTCCCAAAAAGAATTTCAAAGAGTGAAATGTTCACGGACGTCGGACCCCAAATTTAGTACATTCGATATGAAATCTTTCTATCATATACCTCAACAGAAAAGAAAAACATTTTGATATGTACGAATCGAAAAAAAAACAATCAATTCAACAATATACATAATCATGATAATGAACACTGGTTGGAAAAGTCAACTTTTTTTTAAAGTAACTTTCTAAATTATGTTTGAAACTTTTAAAATATGCATTAAATTTTTTATTTAATAATTTTTTTTTATTTTTTTTTTTTTTTTTATTATTATTATTTTACACAATATACTTACCAGTATCCCAATAATTGGTTTGTACACTACTTTGTAATGTTTTCACTGAAAACGTAGCATTGGGGTGTATTTTCCGGAATTTGCCGAGTATTACCGGAATGCCATGCGATAAAGTTACGGAGAGGCATGTGATACACTTTTCATATCAGCCTGCTAAGCACCAATTTGAAAAATATGTAATTTACGTTAATTAAATGCTATTATCAAACAGTAAAAATTACATGTTATTTAGTCTAAGTATATGATAAATATATATTCATACAAATGGAAACCCTGGATATACAATTACCTGTATGTCCTGTAGTTTGAGACAAGGTGGTTTCCATACTTTTAAGACGTCATTGTCACTTATTCTTTATAGAGCTTTTATCTTTAAATATCAGCTGTACCTCAAATATATACGAAGCTTTTTGATGAAAACAATTGAATTAGTCATAAACTCGTCAAAGCTAATTAAGATATTAAAGATTGACTTTATTTTGCATTTTTTTTTAAATTATCTTAACTTTAACATACATGTAGAAAAAAAAAAAGAGAATTCAAACCACAAACGATAGGCAATGATAATACATATCACAATATCGAACCTGAAGAAATATTAGATTATAACTAGTGTTGTCAAAGTTAATCGGTTAACCGGTTAACCGTTCGAACGACCGAATACCGAATACCAAAAAAGCTAACCGGTTAACCGAACTTTTTTTCAATTTAAATAAATTTCATATAAATTTGAATTGAAATCATGAAATAGTTGTGTTTTCTTTAAAAAATGTTGTCGTGGTAATTAATTTGACGGATCAATTGTCCAGTATACTGATTGGATTTGTTAATCCAAAAATATAAAATTAATTAAAACTTGTCCCTCAGCTCGGGGCAAGATCTTAAGGAAACATAACTAGTTTCATGTTTTTTTTTCAACAGTAATTTTTAATCAGTAACACGATTAAATTTTATGATTTACTTCGTTATTTCACTTTTGATCGTATATTGTGTAGACCTACATCTGAATGTGCAATCTCCGTCGTGCAAGTCTTTGTCATAACTAAATGCTAAATCAAAAACTATAAAAAGCAAACCAAGGTGAATGTAATCAATGTATATACTTGATGGTACGAATATCAGGATTAATCAATTTTAATTGAAACACCTCACATTATTTTTGGAGACAACAAGACATAAGGAAAGAATCATCGGTTTCAGACATTTTCAATTCTACGAGATCAAGAAGTTTTTTTTTTATTTATAATTTGAAGCTAGTACAAACGCCATAATTGATACCGAATATTTGATTATTGAAAGTCAAACTTCGACAGGAATCTTCACAGACAAGCCTTATAAAATCAAAGGCCAAACTTCAAATCATCGTATTATAAAAACGTAAATGTATGACTTGGATGGAATGTAGTCACAATGAAACTCATACCACATCTTCTTATATCAATGTGTAGGTTACTTTTGACAAGGCCTTCAAACATTAACTTAAACTACCGGTTAACCGGTTAATCGGTCGAACGATTATACGAGTAACCGGTTAGGCTAAAGTGTACGATTTGACAACTATAATTATAACTCAATAGAAGAATGTTAGATAAATACAGACCAACGTCGTAAAGCAATTCGAATTCACACTCGGCGAAACAGTCATATTTGATAAAGGTTTTCTGACAGTTTCCGTCTCTAAATTGAAATAATATTTAGAATGTAAGGTTCGACCTCAGAGGCAACTCTCCATCCAAATAACAATTTATAAAAGTAAACCATCATATGTCAATGTACGGCCTTCAACACGGAGCCTAGGCTCACATCGAACAACAAGCTATAAAGGCCCCAAAACCACTAGTGTAAAACCATTCAAACGGGAAAACCGACGGTCTAGTTTATATAAAAAACGAGACACGAGAAACACGTATAAATTACATAAACAAACGACAACTGCAGTACATCAGATTCCTGACTTAGGACAGATGAAACATTTGCAGTGGGATTCAACGTTTTTATGATACCAAACCTTCTCCCTTTTTCTACAATAGTAAACAATAGTATAACATCACAACATAGAAAAATGTACGATAAAATATCAATTGGAAGGCTTAACTCAATCGAAAAACGTAAATTAACACGCTATGAACGAATGAGTTTGATCTGCGATACCTAAATGTATATGCATAGTTTATAAAATATATGGGACAAACATTCAAGGCCAAAAAGCAAACAAACAAGTCCAAACAAACCCATGGCAAGACACCACCACGAAATATTTAACCCCTAAAAAAAATCACTTTTGAAAAATAACCGGTTTTCATAATATATACAGGTAATTGAAAAATAACTGTACGTTTATAAATTGAGTGAGCTTAGGTTTCATCGTCTCAGGAAAAGTTGACCTTAAATGCAACGAGACCAGAATGATCAATTTAAACAAACGATACATGGAACTGTTTAATATAATAACACATTCGTAGGTCAAAACTGGTAAATGATACTGCTAGTGTTACAAACTATAATAAAAGAAACCCAAAAATGAAAAAAAGTTTTAGATTTGATTTAAATTTACATGGCATTTTTCATATCGCATGTATTATCAGTCCTAGGTACATATCAGCAAAAGAGCCGCATGGCTCGAGGGGTGATATTCACCGAGGGCTGATAAAACATGCGATATGAAAAATGACATGTTATGATCTTTTTATCATATGCTTCAACAATGGAGAAAAATAGCAAATGCATGTATTGTTCCCAAAAAGAATTTCAAAGAGTGAAATGTTCACGGACGTCGGACCCCAAATTTAGTACATTCGATATGAAATCTTTCTATCATATACCTCAACAGAAAAGAAAAACATTTTGATATGTACGAATCGAAAAAAAAACAATCAATTCAACAATATACATAATCATGATAATGAACACTGGTTGGAAAAGTCAACTTTTTTTTAAAGTAACTTTCTAAATTATGTTTGAAACTTTTAAAATATGCATTAAATTTTTTATTTAATAATTTTTTTTTATTTTTTTATTTTTTTTTATTATTATTATTTTACACAATATACTTACCAGTATCCCAATAATTGGTTTGTACACTACTTTGTAATGTTTTCACTGAAAACGTAGCATTGGGGTGTATTTTCCGGAATTTGCCGAGTATTACCGGAATGCCATGCGATAAAGTTACGGAGAGGCATGTGATACACTTTTCATATCAGCCTGCTAAGCACCAATTTGAAAAATATGTAATTTACGTTAATTAAATGCTATTATCAAACAGTAAAAATTACATGTTATTTAGTCTAAGTATATGATAAATATATATTCATACAAATGGAAACCCTGGATATACAATTACCTGTATGTCCTGTAGTTTGAGACAAGGTGGTTTCCATACTTTTAAGACGTCATTGTCACTTATTATTTATAGAGCTTTTATCTTTAAATATCAGCTGTACCTCAAATATATACGAAGCTTTTTGATGAAAACAATTGAATTAGTCATAAACTCGTCAAAGCTAATTAAGATATTAAAGATTGACTTTATTTTGCATTTTTTTTTAAATTATCTTAACTTTAACATACATGTAGAAAAAAAAAAGAGAATTCAAACCACAAACGATAGGCAATGATAATACATATCACAATATCGAACCTGAAGAAATATTAGATTATAACTAGTGTTGTCAAAGTTAATCGGTTAACCGGTTAACCGTTCGAACGACCGAATACCGAATACCAAAAAAGCTAACCGGTTAACCGAACTTTTTTTCAATTTAAATAAATTTCATATAAATTTGAATTGAAATCATGAAATAGTTGTGTTTTCTTTAAAAAATGTTGTCGTGGTAATTAATTTGACGGATCAATTGTCCAGTATACTGATTGGATTTGTTAATCCAAAAATATAAAATTAATTAAAACTTGTCCCTCAGCTCGGGGCAAGATCTTAAGGAAACATAACTAGTTTCATGTTTTTTTTTCAACAGTAATTTTTAATCAGTAACACGATTAAATTTTATGATTTACTTCGTTATTTCACTTTTGATCGTATATTGTGTAGACCTACATCTGAATGTGCAATCTCCGTCGTGCAAGTCTTTGTCATAACTAAATGCTAAATCAAAAACTATAAAAAGCAAACCAAGGTGAATGTAATCAATGTATATACTTGATGGTACGAATATCAGGATTAATCAATTTTAATTGAAACACCTCACATTATTTTTGGAGACAACAAGACATAAGGAAAGAATCATCGGTTTCAGACATTTTCAATTCTACGAGATCAAGAAGTTTTTTTTTTATTTATAATTTGAAGCTAGTACAAACGCCATAATTGATACCGAATATTTGATTATTGAAAGTCAAACTTCGACAGGAATCTTCACAGACAAGCCTTATAAAATCAAAGGCCAAACTTCAAATCATCGTATTATAAAAACGTAAATGTATGACTTGGATGGAATGTAGTCACAATGAAACTCATACCACATCTTCTTATATCAATGTGTAGGTTACTTTTGACAAGGCCTTCAAACATTAACTTAAACTACCGGTTAACCGGTTAATCGGTCGAACGATTATACGAGTAACCGGTTAGGCTAAAGTGTACGATTTGACAACTATAATTATAACTCAATAGAAGAATGTTAGATAAATACAGACCAACGTCGTAAAGCAATTCGAATTCACACTCGTCTAAACAGTCATATTTGATAAAGGTTTTCTGACAGTTTCCGTCTCTAAATTGAAATAATATTTAGAATGTAAGGTTCGACCTCAGAGGCAACTCTCCATCCAAATAACAATTTATAAAAGTAAACCATCATATGTCAATGTACGGCCTTCAACACGGAGCCTAGGCTCACATCGAACAACAAGCTATAAAGGCCCCAAAACCACTAGTGTAAAACCATTCAAACGGGAAAACCGACGGTCTAGTTTATATAAAAAACGAGACACGAGAAACACGTATAAATTACATAAACAAACGACAACTGCAGTACATCAGATTCCTGACTTAGGACAGATGAAACATTTGCAGTGGGATTCAACGTTTTTATGATACCAAACCTTCTCCCTTTTTCTACAATAGTAAACAATAGTATAACATCACAACATAGAAAAATGTACGATAAAATATCAATTGGAAGGCTTAACTCAATCGAAAAACGTAAATTAACACGCTATGAACGAATGAGTTTGATCTGCGATACCTAAATGTATATGCATAGTTTATAAAATATATGGGACAAACATTCAAGGCCAAAAAGCAAACAAACAAGTCCAAACAAACCCATGGCAAGACACCACCACGAAATATTTAACCCCTAAAAAAAATCACTTTTGAAAAATAACCGGTTTTCATAATATATACAGGTAAATGAAAAATAACTGTACGTTTATAAATTGAGTGAGCTTAGGTTTCATCGTCTCAGGAAAAGTTGACCTTAAATGCAACGAGACCAGAATGATCAATTTAAACAAACGATACATGGAACTGTTTAATATAATAACACATTCGTAGGTCAAAACTGGTAAATGATACTGCTAGTGTTACAAACTATAATAAAAGAAACCCAAAAATGAAAAGAAGTTTTAGATTTGATTTAAATTTACATGGCATTTTTCATATCGCATGTATTATCAGCCCTAGGTACATATCAGCAAAAGAGCCGCATGGCTCGAGGGTAGATATTCACCGAGGGCTGATAAAACATGCGATATGAAAAATGACATGTTATGATCTTTTTATCATATGCTTCAACAATGGAGAAAAATAGCAAATGCATGTATTGTTCCCAAAAAGAATTTCAAAGAGTGAAATGTTCACGGACGTCGGACCCCAAATTTAGTACATTCGATATGAAATCTTTCTATCATATACCTCAACAGAAAAGAAAAACATTTTGATATGTACGAATCGAAAAAAAAACAATCAATTCAACAATATACATAATCATGATAATGAACACTGGTTGGAAAAGTCAACTTTTTTTTAAAGTAACTTTCTAAATTATGTTTGAAACTTTTAAAATATGCATTAAATTTTTTATTTAATAATTTTTTTTTATTTTTTTATTTTTTTTTATTATTATTATTTTACACAATATACTTACCAGTATCCCAATAATTGGTTTGTACACTACTTTGTAATGTTTTCACTGAAAACGTAGCATTGGGGTGTATTTTCCGGAATTTGCCGAGTATTACCGGAATGCCATGCGATAAAGTTACGGAGAGGCATGTGATACACTTTTCATATCAGCCTGCTAAGCACCAATTTGAAAAATATGTAATTTACGTTAATTAAATGCTATTATCAAACAGTAAAAATTACATGTTATTTAGTCTAAGTATATGATAAATATATATTCATACAAATGGAAACCCTGGATATACAATTACCTGTATGTCCTGTAGTTTGAGACAAGGTGGTTTCCATACTTTTAAGACGTCATTGTCACTTATTATTTATAGAGCTTTTATCTTTAAATATCAGCTGTACCTCAAATATATACGAAGCTTTTTGATGAAAACAATTGAATTAGTCATAAACTCGTCAAAGCTAATTAAGATATTAAAGATTGACTTTATTTTGCATTTTTTTTTAAATTATCTTAACTTTAACATACATGTAGAAAAAAAAAAGAGAATTCAAACCACAAACGATAGGCAATGATAATACATATCACAATATCGAACCTGAAGAAATATTAGATTATAACTAGTGTTGTCAAAGTTAATCGGTTAACCGGTTAACCGTTCGAACGACCGAATACCGAATACCAAAAAAGCTAACCGGTTAACCGAACTTTTTTTCAATTTAAATAAATTTCATATAAATTTGAATTGAAATCATGAAATAGTTGTGTTTTCTTTAAAAAATGTTGTCGTGGTAATTAATTTGACGGATCAATTGTCCAGTATACTGATTGGATTTGTTAATCCAAAAATATAAAATTAATTAAAACTTGTCCCTCAGCTCGGGGCAAGATCTTAAGGAAACATAACTAGTTTCATGTTTTTTTTTCAACAGTAATTTTTAATCAGTAACACGATTAAATTTTATGATTTACTTCGTTATTTCACTTTTGATCGTATATTGTGTAGACCTACATCTGAATGTGCAATCTCCGTCGTGCAAGTCTTTGTCATAACTAAATGCTAAATCAAAAACTATAAAAAGCAAACCAAGGTGAATGTAATCAATGTATATACTTGATGGTACGAATATCAGGATTAATCAATTTTAATTGAAACACCTCACATTATTTTTGGAGACAACAAGACATAAGGAAAGAATCATCGGTTTCAGACATTTTCAATTCTACGAGATCAAGAAGTTTTTTTTTTATTTATAATTTGAAGCTAGTACAAACGCCATAATTGATACCGAATATTTGATTATTGAAAGTCAAACTTCGACAGGAATCTTCACAGACAAGCCTTATAAAATCAAAGGCCAAACTTCAAATCATCGTATTATAAAAACGTAAATGTATGACTTGGATGGAATGTAGTCACAATGAAACTCATACCACATCTTCTTATATCAATGTGTAGGTTACTTTTGACAAGGCCTTCAAACATTAACTTAAACTACCGGTTAACCGGTTAATCGGTCGAACGATTATACGAGTAACCGGTTAGGCTAAAGTGTACGATTTGACAACTATAATTATAACTCAATAGAAGAATGTTAGATAAATACAGACCAACGTCGTAAAGCAATTCGAATTCACACTCGGCGAAACAGTCATATTTGATAAAGGTTTTCTGACAGTTTCCGTCTCTAAATTGAAATAATATTTAGAATGTAAGGTTCGACCTCAGAGGCAACTCTCCATCCAAATAACAATTTATAAAAGTAAACCATCATATGTCAATGTACGGCCTTCAACACGGAGCCTAGGCTCACATCGAACAACAAGCTATAAAGGCCCCAAAACCACTAGTGTAAAACCATTCAAACGGGAAAACCGACGGTCTAGTTTATATAAAAAACGAGACACGAGAAACACGTATAAATTACATAAACAAACGACAACTGCAGTACATCAGATTCCTGACTTAGGACAGATGAAACATTTGCAGTGGGATTCAACGTTTTTATGATACCAAACCTTCTCCCTTTTTCTACAATAGTAAACAATAGTATAACATCACAACATAGAAAAATGTACGATAAAATATCAATTGGAAGGCTTAACTCAATCGAAAAACGTAAATTAACACGCTATGAACGAATGAGTTTGATCTGCGATACCTAAATGTATATGCATAGTTTATAAAATATATGGGACAAACATTCAAGGCCAAAAAGCAAACAAACAAGTCCAAACAAACCCATGGCAAGACACCACCACGAAATATTTAACCCCTAAAAAAAATCACTTTTGAAAAATAACCGGTTTTCATAATATATACAGGTAAATGAAAAATAACTGTACGTTTATAAATTGAGTGAGCTTAGGTTTCATCGTCTCAGGAAAAGTTGACCTTAAATGCAACGAGACCAGAATGATCAATTTAAACAAACGATACATGGAACTGTTTAATATAATAACACATTCGTAGGTCAAAACTGGTAAATGATACTGCTAGTGTTACAAACTATAATAAAAGAAACCCAAAAATGAAAAAAAGTTTTAGATTTGATTTAAATTTACATGGCATTTTTCATATCGCATGTATTATCAGCCCTAGGTACATATCAGCAAAAGAGCCGCATGGCTCGAGGGTAGATATTCACCGAGGGCTGATAAAACATGCGATATGAAAAATGACATGTTATGATCTTTTTATCATATGCTTCAACAATGGAGAAAAATAGCAAATGCATGTATTGTTCCCAAAAAGAATTTCAAAGAGTGAAATGTTCACGGACGTCGGACCCCAAATTTAGTACATTCGATATGAAATCTTTCTATCATATACCTCAACAGAAAAGAAAAACATTTTGATATGTACGAATCGAAAAAAAAACAATCAATTCAACAATATACATAATCATGATAATGAACATTGGTTGGAAAAGTCAACTTTTTTTTAAAGTAACTTTCTAAATTATGTTTGAAACTTTTAAAATATGCATTAAATTTTTTATTTAATAATTTTTTTTAATTTTTTTATTTTTTTTTATTATTATTATTTTACACAATATACTTACCAGTATCCCAATAATTGGTTTGTACACTACTTTGTAATGTTTTCACTGAAAACGTAGCATTGGGGTGTATTTTCCGGAATTTGCCGAGTATTACCGGAATGCCATGCGATAAAGTTACGGAGAGGCATGTGATACACTTTTCATATCAGCCTGCTAAGCACCAATTTGAAAAATATGTAATTTACGTTAATTAAATGCTATTATCAAACAGTAAAAATTACATGTTATTTAGTCTAAGTATATGATAAATATATATTCATACAAATGGAAACCCTGGATATACAATTACCTGTATGTCCTGTAGTTTGAGACAAGGTGGTTTCCATACTTTTAAGACGTCATTGTCACTTATTAGGTCTTTCCACTTTTCGTGGAAAGACCTTTTGTTTTTCTTCTGATTATTTTTTTTTTTTTTTTTTTTTTCTTCTGCCGTCTGAGATGCTTTTTTGTCTTACAACATATCGAATGGATTTTTTGGCCAATGATGTTGTACAGTAATGGGGGTTTCAAAACTCACCCTGTGGGACCGAGCACTTATTCTTATAGGAGTTATCTCCCCGCGTCCTTTTTTTCTTGTTATCGCTATATCTCTAAAACCGTAAAAATTTTTAGCAAACTGTTTTCACCAAATTGTTTGTCTACTCTTGAGAAGGATTTGGTGTATTTTGACTTGACTGATCGAAAGACATCTTATGGGAGTTATTTCCCTTTGAAAATTTAAGATAGGCGATTTGTTGGATAAATTCATACGTTATAAGTCGTAGAGGCCTACAGTCTTTTGATATGAAATCCTTGGTCCATTTGAAGGAAATTGAGGTCAAGGTCAAAGGTCAAGGTCATGTTCTAAATTTTGAATTTTGCTTGTTATCGTTATACCACAGAAACTGTGACAGAAAATGATATGATGTGTTTGCCAAATAACTGTTTACAATAAGGCGCAACTTCAACCTATTTCAGTCAAAGTGTTTTGGTTAACCCTAATAGGAGTTTTCTCCCCTTATGTATTTCAAATCAGTATTTCTCCACAACCATACAAGTGATTGACCTCCAGTCTTCCGTTTTGAGTTCACTGACCTATGACCTTGAAATTGAGATCAAGGTCAAAGGTCAAGGTCAAGTTCTAAATTTTGAATTTTGCTTGTTATCGTTATGCCACAGAATCTGTGACAGTAAATGATATGATGTGTTTGCCAAATAACTGTTTACAATAAGGCGCAACTTCAACCTATTTCAGTCAAAGTGTTTTGGTTAACCCTTATAGGAGTTTTCTCCCCTTATGTATTTCAAATCAGTATTTCTCCACAACCATACAAGTGATTGACCTCCGGTCTTCCGTTTTGAGTTCACTGACCTATGACCTTGAAATTGAGATCAAAGTCGAGGGTCAAGGTCATGTTATAAATTTTGAATTTTGCTTGTTATCGTTATTCAAAAGAAACTGTTACAGTAAATAATATGATTTGTTTGCCAAGTTACTGTTTACAAAAAGGCACAACTTCAAACTATTTCAGTCGAAGTGTTTGGGTTAACCCTTGTAGGAGTTTTCTCCCCTTATGTATTTAAAATCAGTATTTCTCCACAACCGTACAAATGGTTGACCTGGGGTCTTTTGATTTGAGATCACTGACCTATGACCTTGAAATTGAGATCAAGGTCAAAGGTCAATTTGACGTTCTAGATTTTGACCTTTGCTAAAAATTATTTTCTGTTCTTGATAAAACAATTAAGTGTTCTACATAAACCTTTTAATCTTATTTTTTTATATCAATTTGAAGAACTAAATTACATCAACAAGGAGTAACATTTTCTAACATCCTTTTTTAAATTGCATTCTTATTATCGAGGTGGAAAGACCTTCAATTGTTCTCTGAAGAATTGGTTTTTAATTATTTATAGAGCTTTTATCTTTAAATATCAGCTGTACCTCAAATATATACGAAGCTTTTTGATGAAAACAATTGAATTAGTCATAAACTCGTCAAAGCTAATTAAGATATTAAAGATTGACTTTATTTTGCATTTTTGTATTTCAGTTCATTTCACGAAACCTAAACATGATCAAACATAGCATTGTTATCAGACCCCCTGAGTCAGCAAAAAAACAACCTCAAATGTTATTGGTTTAATATAACACTCGCGATTCTCTGTACAAAGAACAATACTTTCAGTAGCAAATACATAGAACTACTGAAAACTAGAGTAAATGACTATGTTGATATTTCTTCTACTTCTACTTCTACCATATAGTGACCGCCTTCAACAAATTGAAGATTATGTCACAGGAGGAAACTTACAACAAGACAGAGATTGAAAAAATGTACAAGTTTTAAAAAAAAAAATATGAAAAATTAAAAAATATAAAATGTTTTGTATAATAAAGTAAGATGTTGTAATTAATATTGATGCTTTGAGATTGAAGATTTGAAAGAGTCTACTGAAGTGCAATTTACAATGTTATCTGGTAGTTTGTTCCAGTCGGTAATAGTTCTTGGAAAATATGATTCTTTTCTGTACTGTGTTTTGCAGGATGGAATTTGGAAGCTGTTCGAATTAGAATGTCTTGTTTGTCTTTTTTGAGGAATTAATTTATTATTTTTAGGGATTGCAACCTTTTCGTGTTCAATTTTGTAAAGCATTACCAATCTGGAGTCTTTTCTTCTGTCAGAGAGACTGCGCCATTCAAGATGTTGTAACATGTTACCAACGCTTGAGGTGTTTCTGTATTTGTTGTTAACAAAACGTGCAGCCCTCCTTTGAACTTTTTCAATGCTATCTATGTCTTGTTGTAAGTATGGATCCTAAACAGAGCAAGCATACTCTAGTGATGGTCTTACTAGGGACTTAAATGCTTGCTCTTTAATGGATGTTGAACTTATGTTCAGGTTCCTCCTTAGAAAGCCTAGTGTGCTATTAGCTTTCTTGCATATGTTGTTAATATGCACATCCCATTTAAGGTTGGAACTGATGGTGACCCCCAGATATTTTGCTGTTGTTACATGTTCTAATGAATGATTGTGTAATGTGTAGTTAAATGTGATTGGTTTTTTTATTTCTGGTGACTGAAATTACATTACACTTATCTGGGTGGAATGCCATTTTCCAAGTAGTTTCCCACGATGCCAGTTTGTCTAGATCTTTTTGTAATGTTAATGCATCGGAGTTTGATTTTATTGCCAAATAAACTATTGTGTCGTCTGCAAATAAACGTACTGTAGATGTTAGACCAGTTGGAATGTCATTTATATAGTACAAGAAGAGACTTGGTCCAAGAACTGACCCCTGTGGAACCCCTGACTCAACTGCAACATACTCAGATTTTTCCCCCTCTAGAACTACTGCCTGTTTGCGATTGCTAAGAAAATTTTGTATCCAGTAATTTAATTCCCCTTGTATCCCGTAATGATGAAGCTTATTAGTTAAAAAAGAATGTGAAACCTTATCGAATGCTTTAGAAAAATCCATGACCAAAATATCTGTTTGTTTACCGTTTTCCATGTTTAGTGAGACATCGTCTATAAATTCTAGTAGTTGTGTTTCGCAGGATCGACCTCTGCGAAATCCATGCTGAAGGGGATATAAAATGTTATGATTATCTGCATGGTTCATGATGTGTTTAACTACAATATGTTCTAAAAGTTTGCAACAAATACATGTAAGTGATATAGGACGGTAGTTTTCAGGGTTATATTTTTGGCCTTTTTTGTATATAGGAGAGACATGGGCAGTTTTCCAGTCATCTGGAACAACGCCTGTTTTAATTGACTTCTCAAAGATAATAGTAAGTATGGGTGCAATTTCATGTGAAAGTTCTTTTAAAAATCTTGGTTTAATTTCATCGGGTCCTGCTGCTTTGTTCGGATTTAAGTTATGTAAGAGTTTTTGTATACCTTCTGTTTTAATTATTAATTTTGATATGGGTGGAAAAGGAGTATTCTGTGGCATATTACACTGTTTGACAAATTCTGTATGAGAAATATTAGATGCTGGTGTGAATACAGACTGGAATTGTGCATTAAGTGCCCCAGCTTTTTGTAGTGGATCAGTTAGGAGTTTGCCATCTTGTTTGATTTCAGTAATTCCACTATAATCAGTTTTTTTTATGTTTAATGTAGGTCCAAAATTTTTTCATAGTGCCAAAATTTGTTTCATCTTGTGGTGGTAATATGATGCTTTCAATGTATTCCCAGTATGATTTTCGTATACTTTTTTGCACCTGGTGTTTAACCTCTTTGTATTTTTTAGCAATTGATGTATTACCAGATTTTTTTGATTTTTTATAGAGTCTATCTCTTTTTCTAATGAGCCGTTTTGTTTCCATTGTGACCCATGGGTGACCGTCCTTTGTTTTTGCTGTTTTATGTGGGATGTGATCTTTCACTGCTTTTGTTATTGTTGTTTTAAAACAGTTCCACATTTCATTTACACAAAGATGTTGCTGATTTTCAGAGAGATGTTTATATAAGGTGTTAATTTCTTGTTTAATTGTGCCCCAGTTTGCTTTTTTGTATAATGGAATTATTCTTGGCTTTTGTTTAAGTTTTGATGGAGCTATTGCAAATTCTGCAAACACAATATCATGATCAGATAGGCCGGGGATAACTTCAACACGCTGTACTTGGTTTGGTAAGTTTGTAATTATCAGATCAAGAATATTGTCTTTACGTGTAGGGACATCAACAATTTGTGTGAGACATGTGTCGTCAAGTGAGTTGCCAAAGAAGTAATGAAGGTGTGGGTAAGAAGTGTTCGGTTTTAATGATTTGTTGTTCCAATCCCAACCTGGGAGATTAAAGTCTCCCCCTATGATAAGTGTAGAATTTTTTATTTGTGTGGCTTTTCTTATCATGTTTACCTCGTGTCACCAGAATATACAAGTACCACTCAACCAAAAATTCTAGAATTAAGATATATGCAGGATAGAAAGAAAAAGAGAATGATAAAGATTGACCAAGAAAAATGAAAGATTATGTGAAAGAAATGCTACTGAAAAAGAAGCATCAGGTATTGTGATGTGCACCCTGTTCCTCCTTCATGCATTGTACAGGAAGGATTTCAATGATTGTTTTTTGAAAGAGGACCTTTTTTTTTGGACTCCGAAGTTTAGAGATAATAACTTGATTTTGTGTATCCATAATTAGTAAAATTTCATTAAATTAGATATACTTTTATTAATAGCGTTGTTGTTAATGATTCATGTCGATATGAAATTAAACGCAACGAAAATAATGATGCACTTTGTCAATTTGTACATACTTATATTATTATTATACTTATTATTAAGTTTTATCATGTTTAGTAGTAAATACAGTAGTTTTGCATATTTGATAAATAGCCTGCTGTTTAATCCATATCGCGCAACTTTGATGCGCAGCCTTTATCGCATACCCTTTATCACACCCCTACTTTTATTTTTTTATTTTTTCAAATTTTTTTTGTGCATATAGTCAGTTTTTATTTATGTAAGCTTAAGAAATTTTTCCCTCAAAATAATTCCAATAAAACGGTCATTCGGGCGTGACGCAATTTATTGAATGACGTCATTGATTGGTATGTGACGTCACGAACGTCAAAATATTTTTAAAACAACAGAACGCAAATTGTAAGGTAACCCAGGTGCTTCGGATAAGTAATTGAGCAGTTCTTTTTTAAGGCTTTTGAAACAAGACAAAAGTAGAACTAAAGGTAACCCAGTGCTATGGATCAGAAAACAGTTCATATAATATAATACTCCCCTGTTGAAATATATGATAAAGCGTATAAAACATGGCAAAATCCGTATCACATGCCGTATCACCCTCGACCAATATCATCTCTCGGGCCTTTAAGTTTAAACATATTTTATTTGCATAAGTAGCAAAAGGGATTGGACACTTGTAAGTTATAACAACATTAGAGACGTCCTCTCCCAATATAAATATAAACACAAAGTACATTAGATAATGGCGAAAAAAAGAAAAAAAAACATAGTAGTAATGCATGTAATACATACTTCAAACAAAAATTAGAAATAAAAAGAAAAAAAAATGCAATATAATAAGGAATAATAATGAAACAACTGGACTGGAGTGAAAGGTTGTAAAGTAGAAATTTAGAACGTTAATTGATTGTTTTAAATCTTTTAGTGTGTTATTCTGATATAAGATTGTACGGACTCAAAAATGTCTTTGTTTTGCTGAAAAGAAAGGTCACCGTCACCAGCTAACAGAAGCTCAATGGATATAGCATAACGTTCTAATTTAGAAAACAGTATTTCTCTTGCTTCGTTGTGAAAAGCGCACTCTAAAAAATAGTGTATACTATCCGCAACAGGGTGGCCACAGCTGCATGCCGGATTTGCTTTAATATTAACACGATGTAAATCTGAATTTAAAGAACTGCACATATTTCTCAAACGTGTATGAATGATATTAAGTTTTCTATCCCCACAACTAAAATAGAAAGGTGGCTGTATCAATTTGGACTTCATCTTTCGTTTAAAAATATTTATATTTTTGGACGTACGTATGTCGGGGGTAAGTCTATTCCATTCAATAGTAGTGGATGGGAAAAAGAATTTTCTAGTTATGTCTAGTCTATAACCGGGTACTACATAATTATTACTGTTTCGCAAATCGTAGTTAGATACTTGACCAACAAGCGGGGGCATTAAATCACAGAGATAATCAGGGGCAGTCCCATTATGTAAAGAATAGAACATATTGAGCTTTCTGGATTTTCTTCTGTCCACAAGCAATTGCCAGCCAGTTTCAAAATATATAGCTTCCCGACTAGCAAACACGGGCAACCCAGTTACTAACCTCCCTGCTTCTAACTGAACATGTTCTAAATTGTCGGCTTCTTGTTGAGTACAACCATCCCATAACTCACATGCATATTCCATAACGGGTCTTATAAAAGTTAAATATATACGAGCAAGATAATTTCTATTCAATACATATTTCAATTTTTTAAGAACATTTAATCTTGTGCTTGCACACTTTTAAAAAATATTTTCTATATGTGTATGGAATTTACCATTGGAATCAAAAGTAATCCTTAAGTGTTTATGACAGGAGACAAATTCTACTAATTGGTTTTGAAATTCTATTTCAATATCATCTGGGGAAGTATGGCAGGAAAATATCATAGCCTTTGTCTTATTAGGGTTAAAATTAATAAGCCAATCTTTAGACCATACTGAAATTTGTTCTAAATCGCTGTCTAAGACCTCCTCTATAGTGTAAGGGTTATTTTTCGGGCCTAAATGGATGATACGACATATGATACGGATTTTGCCATGTATTATTCTCTATGTATCTTATAACATTAGTTTCATTTATTCCGTGAGAATTGTATTGAAGAAAAATCAAATTAAGTTGAATCGAAGAAATATAGACTTGAAATTTCGATTAAACATTATAAGATCTACATGTTGTACAGTTTTCATTTGATAGTTATTTTTATGTTAAATATTGTGGTTTTTTTTATCACATCAAAGTAAATAAAGTTGATGCTAGAGGAAAATATATGTTTTGGGCTCTTTTGGCTCCATGTATTTGTGCCGGAATTAAAATATTGTACAATGTCATTGCTAATAACATTTTAAGCACCAGAAAGCCTTTAAATATACGATTATGAGCTAAGCCCTGTAGACATATTTTAACTGTGATATTCTACAACTTGTAGGTAAGATTTCAGCATATATTGGTTTAAGAATTATTATCGCTTAATTTAAAAAACGCAAAGTATCGCCCAGAATGAGGTTTTAGCCAATAAAAATCAACATAAAATGCATTTACCATTCAAATAACTGTCCTCTATATAAACATGCTCAATTCAAATGGTAAGAGTCGGTGTTAGCATTTTACCAAATTTACATTTGAATTGTATGCTTCCTTCTCAAATAATACGTTAATTACGCTTTCGATTAGATTACTGTCAAAATTAAGAACAGGTTGGCCGATACAAAATTCCTGAATCTAAACGGTCTTAGATCTTTAGATATAACATTATATCGTCTGATCTTTAGATATTTTTATCTGTGTGTGTATTCGCATTGTGGATGATGCATGCATAAGTACGATCAGCAAATTGGCTCTTGATCATCGCATTAAATTTTTACTACATAATAATTTGAAATTGTTATGTATGTAACTTGATATTACTTAAACAAATCAAAAACTTATGCGTTACATATTAAAATGATTAAGAAGACCTTTATCATTATATTAAGGCACCAAGAAAGCAATTTTAGCTTATAATTGTTAAATTAAACGGAACAAATTTAAGAAGCAAGTTATATCATTAAAAGAAAATAAATTAATGATGAAGTATAAATTCAAGACAATTTCTTCTGTCTCATTTATACATTTTCATGTTTTGCAGTGTTTTCAAAACGTACATGAACATGACGATCTTACGGATTATTTTCTTGTGTTCATTGTTTATAAATGCTTTATCTAGTTCAGTTGGATCTGAACCGGAATATATTCTTACGTGTTCAAAGTTTCATTTTGAGGAAAAGGTATTGGAAAAACTAGTTCGTTTGGAACATAAAATAGAAATATATGAGAAGAGTGCAAAACAATGGGATAGTTCAATTGTTTCTAAATTGGAAAAGATTGACGAAGTTTTAAAACGATCAAAAACGTTCACGGATTAAGTACAAGCTGCTCAAAAACAGGAACAGTTACGTATTAACGAATCATACAGTGAAATCGTTGATAGTTTCAAAAAACAGATGGAAAATGAAACTGAATTTCATGGAAAACAAATCGACAATTTGTTAAAATCGTTTTCTTTAAAAATTCACGAATTGACTGAAGCTGAGAAGACGAGGGAAAATGCTATAGAGCTGATGCAGTTGACGTTTCTCCAGGAGCAGAAACGCTTCAATCAATCTTTTGACCATATAGGAGAAAAAATAAAAGCTATATCTAATAGGACAGTACAAGAAATGTTTTCTGGACGGAAAGGTAAGTTACAATGAATAACGCTGAAATTGAGATTTTATCATACTGTTTCTCTGTAACAAAAAAGGGAACAGTTTCAATTTGTAACTTGTCCATGACATTTGTTTGTAAATTGCAAACAAATGATCTCCAAACTTATTACTTTTAAATATCAAAATATTTATTTGCACACCAATTTCTTTTGTCTCAGTTGCATATACCCAACATCTGCTTTTATTCAAAACTAAAACGTCCTATTTATATATAAATACATTATCCGGATTAAAAAAATATCTATCCTTCAATGAAAATAATTATCTAAATGTCTAAATTTGACTGTTGATATAACTTCTAGGGACATTATTCAAGAAAATACATACATATAACATACAAGTATGGCTGAATTCTATACTATCCGAAACTTTCCCCATCTTTACTTTCTGTTTTCTCAAATCGTTAAAACGTTGTTTATTCGACGGTCAATTAAATGTCAACAATGAACATACTTATATTTTGCAAGAAAATAAAATGAGGTTCTACTTGCTTTTCTTAACATAAAAAGATCACAAAAAACGAGCCTTATAATATGGAAAGCCAACGGGGTCAAAATTCTTAATTCGTAACTTGTCAATTTGTAACTTGTAGTTGACATGTGTAATTTCCTAATTCGGAATGCGTAAATTGTCAGTTTGTAACTTGTATATTTGTAATTTCAAAATTGTTAATGCTTAAATAGTCAATTTGTAACTTGTAACTGTGTGATTTCAAAATTCTTCATCGGTAAATTGTCAATTTGTATTTTGATGTTTTGTAACTTGTAACTTCGATAAATGTCGATGTGTGAAATGTCAAAGTGTTAAATATTGTCGTTGTATTATGCTAACGATCATTATGACGACAGATGACGCTCGGTTTATATCTTCGTGTACATAAGCCATCTGTAAGTAGGAACACCTTCATAAGGAGTATATACCTAGTACTTTAAATCAATTATGTTCAGCAAATGCCGGCAAAAAAAGAATGCATGTTTACAGGATCCAAGTTTATTTTGTTAACTGAAGACGACAGGTGGCGTTTCGTTAAAACGTAAACTATATAAAAATACATCCCGAATAGGTCAGTCCCTCTACGTAATAGATCTCTCATAATTGCGAGGTTAATGAAATAGTCGTTTGTCAACAGAATAAAACGACAGAATTATTCAAGTAAACAAAATAAGGAGATGTGTTAATAAACCCTATGATTGCCAATGAATGAGACAATTATCCACCAAAGTTCAAATAAAGTCGATGTAATCAGGAACATATATATTAGATATACTGTTCACAGATGTAATCAAGCAAGTGTAGGCAACTTGCAGCCTTCAACAATGAGAATACATAATACCATATATAGTCGTCTATAAAAGGCTACATCGTTACTTGAAAACCCAGGTACTAGTAATAAACAATAACTGTTAATCCTTAAATGCTACTATCGGACCATTTTATTCCAGTGTCGGATTTAGGGGGGGGGAACAGGGGACACGGGACCCCCTTTTATGGGAAAAATTGGTTGCTTATATAGGGAATCACTGAAGCATGACCGGAGCGGGTCCCCTCTTAGGCAGTCAGTGGGCCCATTTTATGTATTCTGACAGGATGGGATAGGGCTGACAGATATTAATATATATATTAATATACATGCCAAATGAACTATAATTCTTGTCACGAAGATTAAGAATTGCCGCTACTTGATTTTTCATGCTATAAAAATGTACAACCAAAAAGACCAAAATGTTCCCCTATCCCTCTCAACTGCTGCTCAACGCCCAGTGCTCTCGGTAAGATCCTCAACCGGTGCCACCATCCTGATAGCCCGACAACCCGACCAAATCTAATATTTCGTCGATTGGATCGTTTATTAACCGAGTTGATTCACGTTGTTAATCAATAAAGCAAATTTTTTTGAAATTTGCATTTCATATGAAATTTAAAATAATTTGCAATGAATTGGCAACAATATAAATATTTCCCACCCATATGTCAAGAAATGACGCTATTCACAAACCATGTTCAATTCCGCCTGGCTCTTCCTTCTGCCGAGCGGTGAGCCAGGGTCCCAGGCTACCCTTTTAATTTTCAAAATAACCCAAGACATACCCCCCACCGGGCCAAACCACAAATCATATGCAAAGATTATCATGGTGAAATAAAATTACGGTAAGTATAATATGCATATTGGAGATAATTGCTTCTGGCATGCAAATTGCGAGATGGTGAAATCTTCTCTGACAAGTCAAAGGGGTAGGAGGTCAATTTTGCTAAAAGTGGGCGTAGGTTACGTGTTTAGTAAAATCAGTTTCATAGTTTTACGACATTGGTAATTGACAGAATATTCAGAGGGGACACCTCCTAGTATATTTGGATCTATTACCATGATCATCTTTATCTAGGAATACGTTATGGATACCAATACTGGCTTTAATACAATGGTAGAAAGAGCGCTGTCGATGTATTGACGGTGCACGAGAGAAGTTTCTGATCATGAACAGCTGTCAACGCTCGGTGTGAGCACTACAGTGTCTTCAAGGTGGTTCCACTCGATTATCAGTAATGTTTTTAAGAAAAAATGAGGTAGACTATTGTGGTATTTCGTGTAGTTCTAGACCTGTTTTTTCACAACATTTCATGACTGATAATTGTTAAATCCCTTGGCAGCAATTGTTCTTTTTGGACGAATTTTTTTCTATTGTCTGGTTCTATAGCAGAAACCACCCCCTCAACCACCTTGTACATATATATCAGCTTTTGACGTGAGCGTCTTGTCTGTTTGTCTTGTAGTTTCAGTTTTGTGAGCGTTTTTGAGACGCAACCATCTTCTCCGGATTTGTAGTCTACTGTTATAATGTTTGCAGGTTGTCGCTGTATTCTTTCAAGCTTGTTGGTGTTTATAGATGTATAGGGGTCCCATACTATTGACCATAACCCATCATTGACCTGACCAGTGAAATATATGTGGTTTCCTTGCATTACGATGGACAATATCTCAAATTTCTTATCAGGAATCCTGCTGTTGAGTTGGCCTTCTTGGCTACGTTGCATGCCATTATTAAACGTGTTGTTTTCAATTTTTTACATCACTGGGTCGATACCTCAGCTGGTGGACTATCAGTCCCCAAGGGTATCATCAGCTCAGTAGTCAGTACTTCGGTACTGACATGATTTTACAAACTTTTCTAAAATTGTCCGTTTATAAATTTTGAAATTATTATCTCTCGGGCAAAGTTAACTTACATGAATTTGGCTATTTATTTTAGGTATTTTTGTCATATAGCTCTTCAACGGTTCCGGTACTTATACATCCTCGGATTTCAAATGTTTGGCTTTGAGCGTTCCTGATGAAGGTAAATCCAGAAAAGCGCTTCGGACGAATGAAATCATTAAACGTGTTGTTTTCATTTTTTTGCAAATGTGTAAGGCCATTTTAGGTCCCCAATTTAGTTTTCTGGTTCCTTAAGATTTTATTACAAAATATTGCATATTCAATACAGTTTTGGTATAAAGTATACATCAACTAACTGTGACTCATTTAAAATAATTTTTCATTCAATTTGTTATGCAATGTACAAATATTATATAAAACATTTGTTATCTTCATTCCTCAAGAGGCAAATTTTAAATAAAGATTGTTCGTACATTAAATCAGTCATTAGATAATTACATTCTTTTCTGAAATTCTAATATTTCAGCTTATAATATTAAGAAATAATGGGTGTCCACCTATTTCTCCCATCATACATTCAGTCAAATATTTGCACCCGAGAACACTGATCGCTTAGTATGAATTTTCCAGCTCCGTCTTATATTTCATGTATTTCGTTTAATTTTGACCCGGTCAAATATTATGAAGAAATATCCTGCCAAGTGACAGTAAATGTTTGCAAAGTTGACAAGGAAGCCCATTCCAGCGACACATCTGTATACATGTATATACCTTAATACCGTGAGGAAGTGACACACCCTCCCACGTTTGGTGACGAGTACAGTAAATATAATATGTTTATTCGAGGTCACCTCTATATAAAACTGAGTCCCTGGTAGACATACCATATAAAAAAAAAACCAATACATGTTCTGTCTATTTGTTTTCTATTATATGTATGTCCTGTATATAATTGATTTAAATTAGTTAGGTATATATTCCATATGGAGGTGCTCCTACTTACAGAAGATGAAACCGAGCGCCATCTGTCGTCATAATGATCGTTAGCATAATACAACGACAACATTTAACACTTTGAAATTTCACACATCGACATTTCACGAATCGACAAGTTACAAGTTACAAAACATCAATATACAAATTGACAATTTACCGATGAAGAATTTTTAAGTCACACAGTTACAAGTTACAAATTGACAATTTACGAATTAACAATTTTGAAATTACAAATATACAAGTTACAAACTGATAATTTACGCATTACGAATTATGAAATTACACAACTAAAAGTTACGAATTGACAAGTTACGAATTAAAATATGGCTTTCCATACTATAAAGCGTTGACAATTCCTTAACTAAAGCACACCAAGTTTGGACATCAATCCTTTTTTTTTCACAATAGGCCTAAGTCGAACAAAGTAAAAGTAAAATATTTCATGAGGGAGAAATATATGTAGATGTCCATAACAATATAGCTTTTTGTTATTTAATTGTCCGAAGAATCAACATCCATATTTCCTCAAGTAATTGTAGGGATTTGTATTTTTTAATTACAAAATATAAAATGTTATGTGTACTTTTTCTCCCAAGGCTTTAGGGATAATTTAATACAAAAATCAAATAGTAATTTATGAGGTCATGGTCACTTTAATTTGAAACATGGTACACATTTTAATTATGATTTGTTTCGACATACATTTTCTGAAGAAAAAAAACACATACGAGGGACTGGATTGGTCATTTCTGTATTCAATATTTTCTAGCCCACTTCTCTTTTATTACCTTTAAAGCTAACGTGAAAGTCTCGTGATCATAATTATATACTTTCATATCAAAAAGAAGATGTGGTATGATTGCCAATGAGACAACTGTCCACAAGAGACTAAATGACAATGAAATTGACAGCAGCTATATGTCATCGTACGGCCTTCAATAAAGAACAAAGTCCATACCGCATAGTCAGCTATAAATGGCCCTGAATTCACAAACGTAAATCAATTCAAACGACAAAACTAACGGCATAATCAATGTACAAAAAATAACGAAAAACAAATGTGAAACACATCAACAAACGGCAACCACTGAATTGCAGGCTCCTGACTTGGGACAGGCACATACATACTTAATGTGGCGGGGTTCAACATGTTAGGCGGGATCCTATCCCCCATCCAACAGCAAAAGACGTCATTACAATCAGAGAAAAACATGACCTAGTGCAATGTCGAGGTACAGGAATCGACAGATTGTAAAGATCCATGAAAGTGAATATAGATATAGGAAGATGTGAATAACATAAATATTTAGTTTGATTTGAATATACTGATAGTCAATATTAATACCAATAAAAACCATACTCAAAGTTCTAATGACAGTGTCGATTGGAACTCTTTTAGAATAAGTTTTTTTAAAGGATCGATAAGTTTTACAGGTCCAGCCAAGGTAAAAAACAACTCCGTAAAATGAGGATGTAATTCACGGTGGGTATGGTTGTCCTGCGAGAGAACGTTCTGTGCTGGTGATTTGGTCCTGTCAGGTGCTGGTGGGTCCTGATTCTGTGCTGGTGGGTTTGTTTACATTGTATCAGAATGGCAATAAAACGACTGTTTTGTTGCTTAATTTTTCTCTGATGCGTCATAAGTACCATGCAAAGTATATTACAACAATATTATATTGCAAAAGTCGTGCAAGTTCGTTAAACGGAATTGTCCTGACGCTGTGCTGGTGATAAGAAAAACGGTCCTGGTTTTGTGCTCCTATGTCCTGGTTCTGTGTCTTTATATATTAGTTAAAAGTGGCATATATTCAAGAACATTGATGCTGTACTGTTATTGACTAATTAACTGTTGTCTGCTTTCTTGAAATTGACATTGTTGTGAATCTGTTTACTGTTATTATTTTATTTGTTTTTAATTAACTGTAATCTTATTTATTGGCCTGTTAATGGAACCCTTCTTGCCCCCTTTTAAGATAAGAAAATATGTTTACGATTTTCGGGATTACGATCATTTTGCAAGATCACCAAAATACGTTGTAATTTATACAATACTTATATAAAGTAGATGATGAGGTATGTTTGTTGTCAATGGACAAATTTCCATAAGAAACCAAAGGAAGTATGTGTCAACAACCATACGTCGTCATCGTACGACTTTCAACAATAACCCATAAAATGAAAATGTAAAAGGTTTTGCATTAAAAATGGAGAGCAAAAATATAGAACAAAGGACTTTCTGAGCGTTTGAATCATATGTCTTTAGCAGCTTAAAACACACTTGTTTGTGAATTTGAGTGCTGACTATAGAAATGACAATAGTATTGCGGGTTTGTTTGTTTGGGTTTTTTTTGGGGGGGGGGGGGGGGTGGCGGATAAGTTAGAGCGAGGTAACAGTGAAAGTTTTAAGCTTGGAATAGTTTCCCGTAAGATTTAAAAGTTGTATTTTAAAAGAAAAATGTATCTTATAGCTATTAAGAATCACTTGCTGTATCTGTAAGATTTTTTCAACATATTTTTTTTGTCTGACCGGTTATCAGGTATTTTTTTTCGAAAGTTCGATAGAACACTAAAAAAAATCACTATTTTATGAAAGGGCAGACTAGAATATGTCAGAGAATGAAGACGAGGTAACCTAGAGAACACTAACAAAACTAAGATGTCTTCGCTTTTTCATTTCAAAATTCCAAAATAAATAAACATTTTTGATAAAGAATTACGGGGGAGGAAGTGATCAATGTGTCCTACTTTTCTATATTTAATAATTTTTATGAATAAAAATCAAATGTGCCTGAATTATAATTGAAAATGAGTAAATGGAAAAAATACCCAACTAAAATACACTTTTATTTTAATATTGATAATATCACTAAGCTTTTAAGTTTTGTGTGTCAAACACACCATCTCAGTAGTAATGACTCCTTACTAAGATATTTCACTTCATCCATTTTTTTTCTGCATTTTTTTATATTGTGAATTCTAAGTATTATTATATTAAAATGTAGCCTTAATTTATATTTAAAAAAACTGAATCTAAAGCCAGATATATCAAACATTTTTGTTTCCATCTATCCGTTTTCGGGACTTTAACAATCAACATAACCACGCCTGGAAAGTAAAATGCGTACTCGGCTGTCTGTAATCGACCATTTTTAGACACCCTCCTAAAAAAATTAAGCCGGGGGTGGGGGTTCAGAGATGTAAATTAAGTACTTAGATCAATATTTTATCCCTTGACACCATTGGCGAGTATGATCTTGAGGAAACGATGATAGTCCGTCGGAAGGCGACGATAAATGGCTGACCCGTGTTAAGAGAGAGTCACATATCTTGCACGTTAAAGACATCCTTGTAGATTTCGAAAAAGAGTAGGCTAATGCCGCTACAAGGCAGCACTCGCACCCGCCAAGTGGAAAGGGATTAATATAAGTTGCAAAACTTGTTTCCCAATCCACTATAAATAAATATGTTTAAACTAATATTTTATCTGTTCGTGTATGGTTTATGACCCATTCTGTGGCCTGAACAGTTTAAAACAATACAAATCTACTCACACAAAAAACTGGCTTAATTTCAACTGGTTATCAACCCGAATCGCTATAAGGTCATATATCAGCTCACCTGTGTCGAGGGGTCTTGTGAGGTTCATTTATTGTTTTGGCGTCCGCAATTACAAAAAGATCTTTTCTGAAATTACTTGACCAAATGTTACCAAATGATTTATCAAGAGTGAATCTAGGAAATACAATATTCATCAACAAACATGACCACTGTCTGTTAAAATGTATTCGAGTTTTTAGTTACAGCCGATTCCATTGAGTATGTAGGCAAAGGTAATATCTTTGGTTAGCTTGCTTGTTAGCTAAACCGTGAAGTCATTGTTAGGTAAGGTATACTACCCTCCTTTCGACGTAGCCTGGTCCTACAGACAGAAAGATGTGTCATTTGTCGGACTAGTCTACTCTTAAAGTAGGGCAGTTTCACGGCCGACACTCGGCTAACCGAGAGTTTGGTCGGTTAATCTATATTGAGTATGCGGCTATATCGGCGGTTGGTCTGTTAATCGGGTTGGTTATACGTCTGTTAAGAGTAAAACTCACAATTTAATGTTAAACTCTGTTAAATATACCGATTTTTGCCATATTATGAGAACCACATCAAAAAAAGAAAAGTGTCTGACAAAATGATATCATTCATAGAACATTTTCCACCAGTAAAAAAAATGCATGGCCTGCTCAGTTTTAAGTAAAACGAAAAGGCGTCTCGCAAGTATGTGGTTTTTATGCTTGTACGCATAGCAATATTTTTGATAAAAGGCTAAAAAACATTTTTATATATGATTTAAAGGACACAAAATAGTACTTTGGTTCTAAAAAAATAATTGTCGTTGATAAATATTTCACAATTGTTATATAAGTTGAGTAATACCACAGTTTAATGAATATTAGGGGAATACAGTCTGTTAATGGGTTGGACAATTTAAATCGTGTCAGTTAAGAGATATTTAGCCACGACAATAGTCTTACTACCTTTAGTTTATATTTTCACATTGAAAAAAATGAGATGTACTTGTGACGAAAATATTACAATACGGTGAAACAGTATCCTTATAGAAAGAGAACTTTTATTTTAATTCTATTTCTTTGCATTTCATTGAAGGGTGTGTCACTTCAATATAGCGTTATATGGACTGATTGGCCGATCGAATTCGCACGAATTTATTATTTACGCCAAGTTATCAATCAGCCTTATTTTTTTTTGTCTGTTCAAAGTCTGTAACATCTATGAATCTGTCATGTGTTGCAATGCAGCTGGTTAAATTCCATGCGTTTTCTTTGAAATACTAAGGCTTTTCTACCTCAGGAATAGATTACCTTATGCCGGCGTCACACATTGGCGCAAAGACCGGCGTGCACCAAACGTACAGAGAAAATTGACAAAGTCGGTTTACGTTAGTTGCATGCCATGATCACGTTACGCACGGTGTTCGGTTTAGTAATGGTAACGTTTGTTGACGTCGTTTTTTCAATTATTTCATTCTACTTCTGTACCAAACGTCAAAGCTTTGCAGCTTTTTATAAAACGGCTTGCATTTTGATGTTTAACTGTTTATTTAAAAAAAACCAACATGATAGCATGACTGATTACTAGTATATATTATTGACGTCATATTCTTAACAAAATGAAAGTGTATATTACAAATATTTGTCACTGCCCAAGTATGTTGCTAAATGCATTTATATATCCTGTATGATTCTCAAAATTCCGTCATCACAAGTATCTGTGACTAGGCATTTATATCGATTGGAAACAGCCAGTACCAAAGCTTTTTTGTGCTTCAAGAATATAAATGTTATTAACCCACCTTCAACTAGTTTTCTAACTACAGTTCGCGAATATAATTTCAGGGCTTTTTTATTCATATTATCAACATCTTAAATATGTGTCTTTCAAGAAGATTATAATGAAAAATAATCCTTCTTCAGGTCAATAGCAGCAACAGCTACCATTTATCCTCTGTTTGCTTTATCTATAATTCTAGTTTCATCCTCAGATTTTAAAATGAAAACGGCAGTTTAGAATTGTTGATTTTATTTAAAATCAAAAAGTGATCTACAGTTCTTGAAATATGATGATTAATTTCAAATGCGTCTGTTTGTCGGATGCGTGGAAATGACTTTTAGTGTATACAACATATTCAATCGTATTAGCAGACGCATCTATGTTACTAGAATCCAAAAACGAAAGCTTCGGCGTGTTTAAAGCTTGTGCTACATATATATTCATCCGAAAATTTAGAGTAATATTTTGATAAATTTACATGTAAATTAACACATGAAAATTTAAATCGCTGGATCATATCAAGAAATCATGCTTTTAAAGCTGTCTATGCGGTATTGGCGTTGCTCATTGTTGAAGGCCGTACGGTGACCTACAGTTGTTAATTTCTGTGTGACTTGGTTTAAAATGCAATTCTTTTGCATTAAAAATACCTAATCTTTTGCATAATGCTTTTATTTATCTTTTTTCGATCAGCAAATGGCAGATGGAAGTCAAATTTTCTTGTTGATTTAAATAATTAAAAAATATCTCCCAAAATAATATCATCACACAGAACGTGTCAAATGCTTAAGAGACAACATGCTACACTTTCAGTACATAGAAAATATACACAATTATATATTATAACGTTACATTCACGTTCCGTGCAAAAATCGTTCAATTTGGACGTGGTAACACTTACGGGAGACACGGACAACTTGATGGAAATTGATGAAAAATTTGGCGTGTCCTTAACTTTGAAGGCTTAACCAAATCTTTAAAAAAATCACATTTCAGTAATAACATTTGTTTGCATAGTTCATTTGTCTGTCACAAATCTAAAATACCCTAAATTAGCATCGTACTCAAAAATCTTGAACAATGGCTCTATGGTAACATTTACGGGAGACACGGAAAATCCTGAAAAAAAATAAAATGGGAGAAGCTATGTTAAAAATTAAAACATTTTTGTAAAATTTAATAAAATCACATTTTTATGTAGAGGTGGCGAACCTTTCCTATTATTTAAATGAAAATATTATAATATTGAAGTGTTAGCTTTCATTTTTGTGTACTCGAATTTTCAAATCTTACAGCTATATGGAATTTCGAAAATGGCTGCTAGATTGCGAACTGACAGGATATTTATCGTGACCGTTTAACATAATCAATATGATCATATTATATTCCATCTGTACAAATTTTATCGAAATCCATTCAGTAGTTAGTATTTCTTCTTCGTTTATATTTGGATGGTTGTCGCTTGTTGTTACGTCTTACACGGCAAATACGGCAAATTATGAACACAAAATCATTGTTTAATCATATAATGAGACATAACATTAAATTTATTAAAATCAGGTTTTATTTAATTTAGATTCAAATGAAAAATCAAGACAAGTTACTATTCAGTAATGCGTAGATTTGATTTGTTTTTGTCATACTTATGCATCAAGAAATGATCAAATGAAACATAGACCGAATATCGTGCGTAACGCCTATGTAGGAACGCTTAGCAATCGTTCAAAGCGCGTTGCATAAGTTTGTAGTACGTCGAAATACAAAGGTAAAATTGATAAAGGAAATGGGGAATTTGTCAAAGCGACAACAATCCGACCATAGAGCAGGCCAAGGCCACCAATGGGTCTTCAATGTAGAGAGAAACTCCCGCACCCGTAGTCGTCCTTCAGCTGGCCCCTTAAAAATATGTATACTAGATCACACAAGACTAACAAAGGCCAGAGGCTGCTGACTTGGGACAGGCGCAAAATTGCGGCGGGGATAAACATGTTTATGAGATATCAACCCTCCCCTAATTCCTCTAGCCAATGAAGGAAAGTAAATACGCTTGATGAACGCTACAATCCCAGGAAATTTGTATGCAGCATAAAAAACATACAACATACGCCAACATACGTTTCTAGTACGCCCAATACACGCTTAAAGCTCGTTTTGCACACGTTACAAATATGATTGACAGGTTAAATGCATCCAAAATTACTAGCGTATTGGCAGCGCCAGTGCTATACGCTGATGTGTGACGCCAGTGCTATACGCTGATGTGTGACGCCGGTATTAGTTGTGTTGTGTTTCCTCAATGTTTTTCAACTTCGTATTTTATTTGGCCTTTTAAACATTTTTTTCGTCACTGATGAGTTTTTCGTAGACAAAACGCGTGTCTGGCGTAAATATAAAATTTCAATCCTGGTATCTATGAGGAGTTTATTTCCGGTATGTATTGTCTATTGAAATTAATATTACTTTGATATTACACTTTTTGAAACCATTTCTATCAATTTTCAGATTCCATTGTCTAAACTTATGTTTCAATGTTCATGTGTTGTTTCCATATATTCTAGCCACTAATCTTGAGTCTATCCCTTGATTCAGATAACACCCCATATAGCAATTAAATTATGCTTGTAATGTCATTCATAACTCTTAACAGACCAATTAACAGACCGAGTTTTATACATCCGACCCATTAACAGACCACATTTTTATCAAAAATTGATTTATGCCACCAAAATACAGTTTTTCGTGTAGATTTTTCACATATTGATGTTAATATGGTAAACAAACATAATGCCTGTCTTTTTTCGATGTTCAAAATATTGCATGCAAGTAAACTCAACCAACTTGTCATTTTTGTGTACATTTTGTGTGTGTAAAATGTGTATAAATTTACTGATGAGTAACTCGCCTTTTCATTTTATAGATCGTTTATTGAAGCTAGAAAAAAAATAATTACACCACTGGATTCAGTACTCCAAATCGTTTTGTCAGACATGAATAGTTTTTATGATATAAATATAATTAAAAAGTTATACAATGAAACATACTGACCTTGCAATGATTTTCTCGATAACACCTGATTAACAGACTTTAGCCAACCCGATTAACAGACCAACCGCCGATATAGCCGCATACTCAATATAGATTAACCGACCAAACTCTCGGTTAGCCGAGTGTCGGCCGTGAGTTTACATAACCTAACAATGACTTTTCTGTTCAGCAAGCAAGATAACCAAATATATTACCTTTGTCTTCACACTCATTGAAATCGGCTTTAATATTGCAAAAGTTCAAGCAATTAGGGCAAAACTTACCGAGTTAAAAAAATCAAAATGTCTATCTACCTTGCACATTTCAGAAAATTCAGATCAGATAACGAAACTGGGTCCAGCAACATTTACATGTATAAGCAATTTAAGATTTTGACCCTCACAGTTTCCATTCACCACAAATATTCTCGTTGCAACGAATCATTTTTTAAAAATACAAAAATACCAGTTGCAGCCTTTTGTTTATCTATTAATATATGTATACGGATAAAGTTCTGAAAGGCAGCAGGGTCACCAGGGTGAGGAGTCCATGTCATCTGAAATAAATGCTAAGCATAGATCTAGAAAGCGACAGATAGTCATGACATTAAAAAAACTCTCTTCTTTTCGACTTTTTTCGAACAAATTGACACATAAAATGACTTATATAGTATTGTGGAATTTTTAACTTGTGTTCAATTCATTGTGTTGAAAATGCGGCTTTGAACTAGCTTTCAGTACCTGCGAGCATTCGTTGTTCAATAATGTGTGTCTTTGTGTTATTATTTTATGTGATAAATTGTTGTGTTAGTACACCACTGTAACAATGAAGGAGGAAATGAGAAGGGTTGGTTGGGTAGAAGTGGGGAGGTGTATGCGGAGCGCTAACAAACATGTCTATGCGGCATGGGCTTTGATCATTGTTGAAGCATCAATGTAAGGGGCATTTAATATCTTAATAAAACTATTCTTATTTTAGATACTATATATTGTTATCTGATATTGGACGAAAGATGTTGCCCTTTTATGTAATTATGTAACACAAGTTACGATCATTTGAAAACACATATTAAACAGCCAAATGGATGCACAAGAGCTAAAATAGGAGTCATAGATCCTATTGACCATGATTATCTGCCCAATTTTATTGATTTTGTAACATTTGTTTCAAATATGACCAACTTCTTATCCAAAATCACCAGCGCCGTATCAGGACCCACCAGCACAATGACAGGACCCATCAGCACAGTATCAGGACATGAATAAATTGAGAAAATGCTAAATTTTAATAAATTGCAATGTTTTTTCACAAAATAGTTTTGTCGTGTGGATTGCGGTATAGAAAGCGGACTCTATGAGCATTTTTGTTTAATTTTTTCAGTTCGTGATTTTCTGAAAATGAGCATTTTTGTGTTTCGCTTACTGAAACAGTTTAGAGGGTCAACTTTTTAATGGTTTACATAGGAACCCATAAGAAACAAAACTGAAAAATCTCAACTGTTTTCTTCCATTTTTTATGAGTGAAAACGTCAAAAATCATCATTTTCGTCTTTGTTTACATTTTTTCATTGATCACCAGCACCCGTCAGGACCGAATCACCAGCACAGAACGTTCTCTCGCAGGACAACCATACCCACCGTAAATTTATTTGTTAATGTATATGATTACTTTACCACTTACAACGTACATTATACTTTATCAGTTTTGTATTAAAATCATACTTTTTTTCACAGTTATTCTTCATACATTTGCACCCGCTATTTTTTCGTTTCTGTATTTTATGTTCATTTTTCTTTATTTTATGTTCATTTTTCTTTCTTTATTATGCTGTTTTCCACTTTGCTCTATCTATTTTTTATTTTTAACCCAATCCAGATACCATATACATGTACCTGAAAATATTTAAACACCATTATATCAATTTTAATCGACAAACCAATGATAATATATAAAAAAAAAATATGCTGTATAACTATCAATTTAGAAAGAAAAAAACTTGTTTCTGGAAAAAAACCCAGCTGAGCATTGATTTCCAGTGTAGCCCGATCATAAAAATATGGCCTGTTACACATCTACATTTCAAAAGGAAACCTGTAAAATTGAAATAAGTAAGACTGGACCAAAGTAAACCAAAATATTGTTGTTTTTTATTTCATTTAAGAAAAGTGTGACGGACAGACGGACTCATTAACAAATAGATGACTTAACTTGTATTCGAGAGAGCGGACATATCCAATATCATGAAAATTCTGAACCGAAACCACTTCAAGCTGAAAAAAAAACAGTTGTTTTAAAACCATTCCAGGGTAATATTACATCTTTGCGATGAATGTTCTTTGACAAGCTTAAGTTCTTCACTGACATATGCTTTGAGAATATGTCCCGCAGTTATATCAAGTATATTTCTAAATGCACTTTACAAATAGCTTTACTAAGAATTTTAATAACATCAAATTAAGACGGATATCATTCATTGTATATACATTTTTTTATTTTGTTTTAGTGGCAATGACAGCCTGTGTATCAACTACTACTTCACAATCTACAGGTCATAACGTAAAATTCGACGATGTACGAACCCAAGTTGGCATAAACAACATAGCCTCATTTCGTACAAGTGGACAGTTCACCAGTGAAGTCAAAGGGCTTTATCTCGTATCTGCATGGATTCATACTACTACTAATTATGGATATTTTCATATATACAAAAACCAAATCATTATATGGAGTATACTTTTTAATTATATTTCTACTAGTGGTAACATTGAAAACACAGGTACTGCTGTTGTAGCTGTAGAATTAGATATCGGCGATACAGTGAGGGTTCAGACTGGTAGAACCATGTACATAAGAGCCTTACAATCTTGTTTCACCATAGCAAAATTAAACTAGATAATTGATTTTCAGCGACGAACTGTCACAGTAGTTAAACGCATATCCTTTATTTAGAGTCAACTTTTGTTATTATATAATATAGTATATCACAATATAGACATTTAAAAAGGAATACATTCAAAATTTGACTTTATAATATGAAGACCAAACAGAAATCAAACACAAATAAAAGAATAAATGATCGGGTTGGATACAATCGTACTATCAATATAGGACGAAATGATGTCAGATTTGACAGTATAATGAACACCATCACAAAATGGTCTACTTGGATGACGATTGCGCATGCCTGAAAGGAACAGACGTGTTTTTGAGGCTCCGATAAAATAATGTGATTTTCACAAGAAACAGCTTCCATATGTGACTTTATCATGTTTTAGTGCCTTTAGTTCAGTGTGTGTACGATACGGACATCAACTATATGAATCTTGAATCACATGTAACTTAATGAACTATGTGAACAGGTATAATGTTTCAATAGTACCATTCGAGTGCACCTTTTAAAAGTAAACAAACAAACAAACATTCCGTTGATGATATATATGTTACTCGAGCGTCTGTCATTGAAAACCAAACTTGAAATAAAAAACATTTGTGTCCAACACTTTTGAAAAATTCTAATACAGTTTTCAGGGTGATGAATGCAATACACTGAGTCTTTAAATTTAAAAAAGCGAAGACGTAGAAACTCATCCAGACCATCCTCCAAAACACACAGATTGCCAAAAAAACCAAATCTTATCAGAAGTACTGACCTTGATAGCTGTACTGATAGCATGGCAGCGACCAACCAACAACCCATTGTTAGCATTAGTGACAGTGACATCGCTAAAATAGCTATAGCAGTAAAGCAAATCTTGACTGATGATTTCAAAGCCCTTATTGAAGAATAACAGAGGCCTATTCTCTTCGAACTAGTCGAAATAAAACAAAAGCAAACTGAATTAGAATTCTCCTATGGAGAAGATGTCAAAAACTTTAAAAACCAGATAGACTATCTGAAAATTAAATGTGATGAGCTAGAACAGCACAGCAGGAAGCAGTGTGTAAGGCTTAGCGGTGTACCATATACTTTAGGTGAAAATACTAGAAATCGCCAATAAATTAGGTGTTGGTATGCAGCCAAATGACATACTGATTAGTCATCGTACAGGGAGAGCTAAACCTAGACAGATTATAGCTCGAATACCAAACCATAATTTAAAAAAGAAACTACTGAAGGCATCCAAACAACTAAAAGACAGACCTGACCTACAAGGTATTTCTATTAACCAAGACCTAACCGTAGCAAGAAGTGGTCTAGCTTACGAAGCACGACAGTTAGTTAGAAGGAAGAAAAGCAAGTCAACTTTTGTGGTAGATGGTAAAATATATGTATATGACTTATCAGAAACTAGACATGTTATCCGGAACGAAATTGAATTCTCCAAGATGTTGAGCGTATGCCATATCGACACAAACATATCAGATGATGAATCTACACCAGAAAAAACAACCTGTATCTGATGAAGTGGTGATGGGAAATGGGAACTGAATCTATCCTGAACGTTTATGTTTTTTAGCAAACCGCTATCTTTATATATAAGATATTACTTGTACTAAATCTCAGTCTGAAATAGTAATTTGAAACTGTTCTGAGTAAAGAATATTATTTTTCATTTTTGAAACATCTGCAACTGTAATGTTGGGTCTGTTCGAATGTCTTTTCTTGATTTATTGTCAAGAACTGGTTCTCTTTCTACATTTTATTAGTTTAATTCGAATATGTTAATACAAGTTGTCTCCTTAGACAAATGATACTATAAGGCAGCATTCATTAAGTATTATGCACTGCTAAAACTTTTGAAAAGATATTTTCATAAAGTTCATATTATGCTACTTTAAGATGAATGAAAAAAAATAAACAGACTAAGCCAACATTCAGATTTTTCTGTATTCCTTGACATTATTATTTTGATTTGAAACATATCAATTACAAGAACTAAATCTTCTATTTTGTTTGAAATTTCTTGGGTTTTTATTTTTTTTTTTTGTTTTTTTTTTGTTTTTTTTTTATTTATTTGTTTGTTTGGGGGTTTTTTTTGGGGGGGGGGGTGTATTTTGTTTATTACTTATTCTTCGATATGGTTATTTAGGGATCACAATTGCTCTATTATATACTGTTATTTTTGAATTAGATCAACTTCCCATAACACCATTTTCAAGTACACGATTAACTACCAAAGTGTGTAAAGACATATCAAGATGCCTTTTTGTAAAAACTGAGCTTATTTGTTATTTGATATTTCTTGTAGTTTTTATTATATTGCTTTCTGGTGATATTGAAACAAATCCTGGGCCATCATTTGCAAATGATTTTAGCCTAAATGATTCAGTTTCGAATGTAAATCTGCGCGATTTGATCACATTTACTTGCATTAATATTCAAAGTGTTAAATCAAAACTTGATATTTTGGAGGCAGAGCTTGGGGATAGAGATATAATTATGTTAACAGAATCTTGGTTAAAGCCGAATATATCCGACAATTCAGTTGCATTATCAAACTTTAAGGCTCCTTATCGTAACGACAGAGAAGGTGATAAGCTTGGAGGGGGTGTCATGATTTATGTAAAACAAAATATCCCAAGTAAGCGACGAAATGATCTAGAAATCAATACTCTCGAATGCTTATGGGTTGAAGTAGTAGTTAAGGATTGTAAAGTTTTGTTTGGCCTATTTTACAGACCTCCAGATTCACCATATCATATTTGGAATCATATAAATCAGTCAATCGAAAACGCAGTAAACAGCGGTATAAAAAATATTGTGGTCATGGGTGACTTCAACGAAAACTGACTACTGGCCAACCGTAATAATTTAAAAAACATATTATTAGATAATGGTATGCACCAAGCAATTACCGAGCCAACATTTTATTGTGAGAATTCCTCATCACTTCTCGACCCCCTTATAGTTAATGATATCCATATTCTTGCATATCACGAAGTGAGTGAAAATATTTTAGAAGCAAACACTAGGTTCCATTGTCCAGTAAGTGGATTACTGAATTTGCACAAACCGAAATACACCCAATTTAAACGTAAGGTTTGGGATTTTGAAAAAGGGGACTACGATCGCTACTGCGAGGAGTTAAGACAATTTGACTGGGACACAATACTTGATACAAATTTAAATAATGCAGTCTCCATTGTTACACAAAAAATTATAGATGCCTGCTAACAAGCATATTCCAAGTAAACTAATTGTTGTTCGCACGAAAGATCCTCCTTGGATGACGTCATTTATAAGGAGACAAATTCGTAAACGGAAACGTTCGCACAAAAAAGCAAAAAAATACAATACTGCTGAGTCTTGGGCAAACTTTAAGAAAATTAGGAATGAATGCGTAAACTTGATTAAACTAGCAAAAACCCATTATTTTGAAAAACAATGTGAATCATTACATTCAAACGTAGATTCCATTAAGAATTGGTGGAAAAAATTGCGCAACCTAGCTGGATTTTTTCCAAATCCTCAGACTACCCCCCTGTTTTATTAAATGATACCTACTTAGACGATAATAAGGATAAAGCAAATGCATTTAATCGTTATTTTTGTGATCAATCGAGTGTTGATGACTCATCTGCAAATATCCCAGAACTAAATTTAGATGAAATCATACATACATTAGATAATATAATTATAACGCAAGATGAAGTTTATGACCAACTTCTCTTGTTAGATGTGTCTAAGGCAACAGGCCCCGATAGCATTAGTCCAAGATTTCTTAAATATTATATGCTGCTTTCGAATTAAGCTATCCCCTGGCTCTGTTGTTCAATAAGTCACTTCAATTATGCACTTATCCGTATGAATGGAAAATAGCAAATGTGATACCAGTTTTTAAGAGTGGTTCTCAAGAAATTTTATCAAACTATAGACCAATCTCTCTGTTATCTATTATTGGTAAAACAATGGAAAAATGTGTTTTTAAATATTAATTTAATTTCCTTTCTTGTTATAAAATTATTACAAACTTGCAATCAGGTTTTATGCCTGGAGATAGTACTGTTAATCAACTTCTTTATATTACAAACGATATCGTTAAAGCCCTTGATTTTGGAAAGGAAATAAGAGTTGTGTTTTGTGATATCAGTAAAACGTTTGACCGGGTCTGGCATGAAGGCCTCCTTCATAAACTAGAAAAATATGGAATAAGAGGGGACTTATTAAAATGGTTTAAAAGTTATTTATCTGAAAGAAGACAAAGAGTTGTCATAGGAGGACAGACCTCTGATGTGTATAGCATTAATGCAGGTGTCCCCCAGGGCTCAATTTTAGGACCTGTATTATTTTTACTATTCATAAACGATATTGTATGTGACATATCATGCAACATCAGACTTTTTGCTGACGATACGTCATTATATATAGTTGTTGAGGACGAGTATGCTACATCTGAATTGATGAATTCTGATATAGAACAAATCCACCAATGGTCTCAACAATGGCTTGTTAATTTTAATCAAAGAAAAACTGAAACCATGACCATATCTAGAAAAAGAGCAAAACCCCATAATCCACCAATATATATATATGAATGATACACTGATACAAGAGGTTGAAGAACATAAACATTTAGGGTTAATTTTTCAAGAAAACGGTTGTTGGGAAAGTCATGTAAACTATATTATTGATAAAGCTACGCCTCGCTTAAATCTTATGAGGAGTTTCTGAGTGAAAGAAGATCCAGACATAAAATTATTAAATTTCACGAAATGTTTCATGATCAAGCTCCTAATTATCTCTGTAGTCTCGTACCTCAACAACTATATCAAGTCTATAACTATAATACTAGAAGTGCATTTAATGTCCAAAATATGAACTGTAGAACTACCTCTTATCAAAACTCTTTCCTACCATCTGTTATTCGTGAATGGAACAGGCTTCCACAAGACGTTAGATGTAATCCATCAAAATTTACACTTAAAAATTACAGAAATCGAGATACTAAGAAAGTCCCTACATATTATAATACTGGTTGTAGAAAAGGCCAAATACTTCACACCAGACTCCGGTTGAACTGCAGTGGCTTAAATGAACACCTTTTCCAGAAAAAAAATTGTTCTTTCAAGCCTGTGTAAACGTGTGCAAGTTGAGAGCAGCAAACATTATTTGCTAGAATGTCATAATTATAGACTCATCAGGGCACAAACCATTTCTACACTACCAATATATAATGTACAAACATTAGTATCAGGTAGTGAACTCATCAGTGATGAGGAAAACGAAAATATTTTTAAAGTTGTACAAAGATTTATTTTAAAAACAGGGAGATTTGGTCCATAACAATTATCTTTATGTCGATGTCGATTTAGATGTTGAAACTTTGATTCAATGTTACCTTTTTTCGGAACATTTACACATTTCTCAGATACATGAACCATAATTATAATAAAAAGAGTTGATCCCATTTTTCGATCAAACTGACTTCTGAGTAACTGGCAAACCACAGAATAAACATGTTAAACGTGAATTGAAAATTAGATTATACGAGTTTCTTATATACTATGTTCCTAATTTTGTCATTTTTTCTTAAGGGAGACGGATTTATATAAGTTTTTCTTGTTTCCGAATCCCTGTATTTATATTGTATATTTATATTTCATGCACTTTTTGAATAAATATTGTTTAAACTAAAATGGTCTACAGTTTTGAGGGTATCCCAGATAATTGGATGCTAATTTTCCAAGATCTAAATTAAAGTATTTATATTTACATTGTATGTGTGGCATTATTTTTATGATGTTTACATTCAGTGAACATTTTTGTCGAGCCTGCAACTTTTGTTGCAGAAAGCTCGACATAGGGATAGTGATCCGGCGGCGGCGGTGTTAGCTCACTTCTTAATAGCTTTATATTTCAGAAGGTGGAAGACCTGGATGCTTCATACTTTGTATATAGATGCTTCATGTTATGAAGTTTCCGTCAGTCACATGTCCAATGTCCTTGACCTCATTTTTATGGTTCAGTGACCACTTGAAAAAAAAGTTCAAATTTTTTGTAATGTTGAATTCTCTCTTATTATAAGTAATAGGATAACTATATTTGGTGTGTGCGTACCTTGCAAGGTCCTCATGTCTGTCAGACAGTTTTCACTTGACCTCGACCTCATTTCATGGATCAGTGATCAAGGTTAAGTTTTGGTGGCCAAGTCCATATCTCAGATACTATAAGCAATAGGGCTAGTATATTCGGTGTATGGAAGGACTGTAAGGTGTACATGTCCAACTGGCAGGTGTCATCTGACCTTGACCTCATTTTCATGGTTCAGTGGTTATAGTTAAATTTTTGTGTTTTGGTCTGTTTTTCTCATACTATATGCAATAGGTCTACTATATTTGTTGTATGGAATGATGGTAAGGTGTTCATGTCTAGCGGGCATATGTCATCTGACCTTGACCTCATTTTCATGGTTCAGTGGTCAAAGTTTAGTTTTTGAGTTTTGGTCTTTTTATTTGACGGTGACCTCATTTTCACGGTTCATTGCACAGTGTTAAGTTTTTGTGTTAAGTTTTTGTGTTTTGGTCTATTTTTCTTAAACAATAAGTAATGGGTCAACTATATATGTTGTATAGAAGCATTGTTAGCTGTACATGTCTGCCTGGCATGGTTCATCTGACCTTGACCTCATTTTCAAGGTTCATTGGTCTTTGTTTAGTTATCTTGGTTTATGTTAAGTTTATGAGACAGTTATATTAAAACTAAGCTTTATACTTAGGACTATCAACATAATATCAATGATGCAGTGGCGGATCCAGGGGGGGGGGGGGGGGGGTTCCGGGGGGCGCACCCCCCTTTATTTTTGCCGATCAATGCATTTGTATCGGGACATATGTTTTGCACCCCCCCTGCACCCCCCCCTTTGCCCTGGGTTATCACCCCCCCTTTCGAAAATTCCTGCATCCGCCCCTGATGATTAGTATAGAAGGCGAGACATTTCAGCGTGTGCACTCTTGTTTTTTATATTCCACAGTAATTTTTTTTCAAAGATACAATATGCATGAATAAAAGAGATTGTCTGGTTAAACATTTATTATACCCGAACAATTCAACAGGCACAATTTAACAAGAAATGCATATTCGGAGTGAATATTCATTTGAAAACAGCAAAACACTTATGTTAATCTACGATATGTTTTAAGTCGCTATATGTTCGAAAAGGACATGGACACTGAGCGGGCAATTAAAAACCAGGTGTCAAAGAGAAACAGACGAAACAATTATACTGAACTCAAACGTAAAAATAAACGGGATGTTCATTAACACTGATAAAGTCGAAAGTAATCCATCAACGGAACGAGTGGGAAAAAGTTCATACTCCTGCCATTGTATATGCATTTTCCGAAAACAAATAGTGGATTAAAACTGGTTTTATATTTAGCTTAAACAGACATACTAGATGAATGTGACAATAACTGGGATACACAGTCTACTTTGTGTCAACATACATCACAACATCAAAGCAAAAAGAAAAAGACGATCAGACAACAAAAGTCCATGATACTATACACGGCAAATACAGATTATGCATTACGAGCCCTGTAAAAAGATAACGTTACGGGAGAGTAATCGCGAGATTCCAGCTAACCGTTATAACTCAATACACAAATGTCCAATCTTTTATTGTTAAGGTAGATACATGGTATACCGCCATCTTGGATTGTACAATCACAGTAAAAAATCGGTCTAGCTATTTGCCTAAATCTGCAAATTTGGAGACAGATTTGCAATTTAAAGGTTAGACTGTTTCATAATATAAAGAAAACTTGGTAATTTATCGTATAATTCAAAATATTTAAACAAATATCATTTTTTGTTTTGTTTTTAGAATCATTTTTTTCAAATGATCCACTTAAGGAAATTCGGTGACACCATTTTTTCTTTTTTATTTTCTGAAAATATTTTACAAAACCTATCTTTTCACAATTTATTTAAAAATTCTATCTCATAGATTTTTTTTTATGCACACAAATGTGATTTTCCATGAACAATCTAACCAAATTTAGACATTTTTCAACGACTCATAGCTTGAAAAATAGCACGGTCACCCATACTTTTATTATATTTTTGAAAAGAACATAGTAAAATTTTCATTTTGGCTTAGTATAAGAAAATTCTGTCTCAAATTGTTTTTTACTTATGATCTACCTTAAGTGTATTCATATGAGAATATTACAATATTTGTGATTACTCGGATATTCGAAATGAACCATTTTCCTCTTCGAATGTGAAGCATACACATATATGTCTGTGTTTCATGACATTACACAGTTATGTGTTTTACCTATCGTACTCAGTTTATATCTATTTCTAGGTATATATTCATTCAAACTTCGCCTCATGTAGATCAGATTGTAATATAAATTCAGCTGAACATAATGCTGGATCAAATCTTCCTTACAAATTATGACCCTTGTTACATTTTTAGGGATTTTAGAGGACGGGCATCAATTATTTTATTTAATTAAAATAAATGAATTGTTTCAATGTTTAAGTAGATAGCCTCAGTTCAAGTTCACTGCATGGTATCCAGATGTGGCATTCTTTATACTAAATGTACTATTGATGAGGGATGCATATCAATGCCGTATGAAAACGTTTTCGCAGTTGGTTTAATTACTATCAAGGAAGTCTGCCCTAAGATAATGTTCTCTTTCCATGTTGTGTTTAATAGTATTATTTAACATTAAGCCGACTAAAGCGAATTGCATATCTTTCTCGGCAATGTTTTCTCCTTTAATAAAGAACCGAGATCTAAAATTATGTACAATGACTCCTTTCATAGAATTGTGTGTTTCTATCGTCTTTATCAGAAAATTATATAAGTTACATTGAAGAAATACATTTTTTGTATAATTTGAATTATTCAGTTTTGTAAATACATGTATGATAATCAAAAAATATAAATAATAGGTCTATTAATTATGATGTTGTGTATCGGTGCACAAAGGTTCTCATACAGCGTTGACCCGGAATCTGCAAGTTTTAAATGATCCATTCTGATTATAAATTTTAAGTATATGATTAATGTAACTGTATACTTAAAAGCTTGTTGCAACAGCAATGCTAAAATGAAGGATACCTTTAGTTGCTAAGGTTCCCCGCTGTTGTCGTGGGATTCGTGTTGCTTTTGTGAAGATGATTTTGTCTCATCTTATTGTTATTGAGCGCTACCTGACTCAATAGTAGCTTACACTGCCACTTTATTATGTAAATATTATTACCATACGTATTTATTTTATCTGTTTAGGCCCCCATTGTAAATTAGTAAATTTTGTTTTAGTTTTGTTTTTGATATTTATTTTTAAAGGAGATATTGTTTAAATTTGGTATTAAAAAAACTGATTATTTTAGAAGCTCATGCAAATTCACGTTTCACCTTGCAATCATAAAATTTAGAGCAAGATTATCGTACACTGTCTCAGATATCAACTTATCAAAATACAGGAGAGGACGGATTTATATTCTAGATACCTTTGAGTCCTTATACATTTGATAAAACTACAAATATAAAACTTATCCTATGAACGCTTTAATATGTTAAAGCTTTTATCATTTGTATCAAGTTGACAACTATTATCACTTTGTCTAGAAGATTGTTTCTAGCTATAGTCATCTCATAAGACAGACATTGCTAATCGACTGTCTCTTATAACTTATTTATACCTTTATTTAACAAATTCAGACGCAGTAGATGCGCAGCAGGAGCATTCATTGTACATAAGCCAAATTTCCCGCGGATATCGACAACTTCGTCATTTACTTCCGGTATCAACACCCGTAAGATAGCTGTAAAATGAAACAGTAAAATGAAACACATCAGAGACAGTATCTCGGTAACATTGGTAATTGAAGCAAACACAACACATTTAAAAGAACAATCAAATGACGATACTTAACAACCAGTACTCATTCACTTTAAAAAACACAAAAAGATCTGAAATCATACTATTACTTATGCTCAAAAGTAGCATTGAAGATGAAGTCGGATAAAAGACTAATTGCTTTATATATATCTATTCTATTGCTTACACAATGTCTTTACCCTGAACAAAACCCAGGTCATCGGGCTCCAAAATACCCATGTGGACTCTGTCAAAAATCAATCAAAACTATAGACCAAGCTGTCATGTGTGATAGGTGTGACACATGGTTCCACATTAACTGTGAAAACATAAGAGAAGACATCTAATAACGCTTAATTGGTCCTTGGTATTGTACCAATTGTTGACTACCAAGTTTTGCCACCAGCTTATTTGAATCAATGTTAATACCTGAAAGTTTAAATACATATACTAGTATACATAGTTTTAAGGGACCAGCCGAAGGACACCTACGGGTGCGGGAGTTTCTCGCTACATTGATTGGTGGCCTTCGGCTGTTGTCTGCTCTATGGTCGGGTTGTGGTCGATTTGACACATTCCCCATTTCCTTTCTCAATTTTATATAACACATTAGATAAAGTAACGAGTCAATGAATGATAGTAATCCAGGTTCGCCTCAAATGACATCGTCACCAAAATCAATCATTACTTAGAAAACAACAAAACACAAAAGAAGACCTCTACCATGTGATACAGAAAAAAATAGAATGATGATAATTAACTGTCAATTATTGAGAAGGAGAAAGGACATCTTCCAGACAAGAATAGGAAAAATACAACCACATATAATAATAGGTACTGATAGTTATCAAAAGTACCAGGATTATAATTTAGTACGCCAGACGCGCGTTTCGTCTACATAAGACTCATCAGTGAATCATGGCTTGACCCATCAATCAAAAATGGAGACATATTCCCTGATGAATTCAAACAGAATGTATACAGAAAGGATAGACAATCCGATAAAGACGGCGGAGTGTTTGTAGCCATCAAAAACACATTCGTGAGTGAAGAAGCATTAGACCTTAAGAGTAATACTGAGACAATATGGGCAAAGATGACATTGCCCTCAGGTAATAAACTCTTTGTAGGTTCAGTATACCATCCACATACAACAGACATAAACTCTATGAATGAAATAAAGACGAACATGGAGAACGCAGATAGTTTTTATAACCAGACAGTATGGATAGGAGGTGATTTTAACCTACCGGACATAGAGTGGAAAAACCTATTCAACGCTCAAGTCAAAGAAAATGGTAAAAACACAGAAATACATGAAGACTTTATAGATCACATAACAGACAGAGGCCTGGTACAACTAGTAAACCAACCGACTAGAGGAAACAACACATTGAACCTCTTTCTTACAAACAAACCTACAACAATATATAGAACTGAAGTCTGGCCAGGGATTTCAGATCACGATATTGTATAAGCTGAAGCAACAACAACACCAATCAAAGAAAAGCAGACACCAAGAAAAGTATACCACTATAAGAAAGCAGACTTTGAGACAATGAAAGCAGAAGCAAATAATTTTGGAAACGACTTTATCAATAACCATCAAAATAGTACAGATATAAACAAAATGTGGGAGGAATTTAAAGATGAGATTCTGGAGTCGATTTCATAAAAAAAAACTTACGACTAAGTTTTATCTTAAGTCTACTGAATTGTTCATGACTTACGATCAATCTTAGTCGTAAGTTGTGAAATCGAGTCCAGAAACTTACTAACAAGCACACACCACAGAGAACAATTACACATCAACATGGATACCCTTGGATAACCATAGAATTGCGTAGGATGATGAGGAAAAGGGACAGACTATACAACAAAATTAAAAAAAAAAAACAGCAGACAACGGGAAAATGAGAACAGTACTTGGACCTGTCCTTTTTCTTATCTTCATCACTGATGAAATTCAGTCAACAATCCGTCTTTTTGCTGATGATTGCACCATCTACCGGCCGATTAGAATAACCAAAGATCACGTCATCCTTCAAAAAGATCTGATTACACTGACGAAATAAGAACAGAAACGGAAAATGGAAAATGGAATTTAATGTCAGCAAATGTAAGGTGATGCACCTAACAAGATCTAAAACCCCCATAAAAGAACCATATGACATGCATGGGAAACAACTAGAAGTAGTCACGGACACGAAATCCTTGGGAATTACCATCAAAGATGACCTAAGCTGGAACCTACACATAAACAACATTGTAGCCAGCGCAAACCAAGCACAAGGAATGCTCAGCAGAAACATAAAAAATCTCCTCAACAAAATAAACAAGAATGCTGTCAACGCACTTATAAGACCAAGAGTGGAATACAGCGCAACCATATGGGATCCCTATACGCAAGAAAATATTGACAAAATAGAACGGATACAAAAAAGGGTAGCTCGCTATATTTTCAACGACTACAGTAACGAATCGAGTGTCAAAAGCAAGCTAAGCAAGCTTAACTTGATACCTCTCTACCAACGAAGAGTGAACATCAGATTATGTCTATTTTACAAAATTGTAAATGGACTAGTAGCATTTCCAACAGATACTCAAATGATTCCACTAAATAGAACATCAAGACACTACAATACCATGGCATACACCATCTTCAGCCCAAGACATGATTACTACAAATTCTCATTCTTTCCAAGAACAGTAATAGCCTGGAATAAATAACCGGAATCGACAGTGAACGCTCCTACCATCGAAGCTTTTAAGACACTGGTAACCTAGATGATGAAATGTTTTTATCCTGCAACAACTGTACAGCTTGCACTGTTTTTTTTTCTTTTTTGATCTTTGATCTTTTATTGTAAATAGACATTACCAACACCTACGTAACGCACAAGTATTGAGTACTCATTATTGAGTTGGACTACTATATTATCTAAGAAGAAGAAGATAAGAGGATGAATGCGGAATAGAAATATGGTAACCATTCTTTTACTTCCTGAGCAGTAGTAAAACCATCGCTAAATTGGACGTCTGTTTGGCTGTGTTAGTTGTACATGTACACATTAACGACAGCTTATAATGGGGACTTGAAATTAGATGCCTCGTATTAAGAAAGTGCCACGTTCTTTGTACGTTAAGAACCATTGCAACAACTCTCCCAAGGGTCAGTAGGTGGCATATTTTGCAAGGCTTGTTTTCTGTTACTTCCCAAGTGTCTTCATTGTCGTGGACAAATCCACCTTTCCCGGACATTTATTCCGGACGTACATGTATACTATACGACATAAGTATTGTATTTATTGTCCTACACATGCATGAAATATTTGCCCCTAGGCGTTAAGCAACAAACTATCAATCAACCGACTGTCACACAGTAAGCACTATGTATTATCTTGACATATTGTTTTGATTATGCAAATTACACATCACAGGTAAGCTTTTATATAAAAAAAAAAGTCTATTGATTATTTTGTTTTTAGCCAGCAAGTGTATTGATATCTATATAACACTTTATATTATTTCAAAGTGCTTAACTGGAAATACCTTCATCTCGAACGCTCGAAACCCAAACATTTGAAAGTCTATAGATGTAGAGGTCACGAAGACGCAAGGAGCTTTATGCCAAATGGGTGTCAAAAAAAAAGTAAATGCCAAATTCATCGGTGGTCACTTTTCAATGAAGGAGTTAAAGCTGTCGTTCTTTGTTTTGTGTTATTTGTTAAAATTGGATTTATAAAGTTCACGAGAATTATACATATTCTAACATTCCAATAAAAAAAGCTTTTAAAAAATGTAATCGATAATAAGATTTTTTTTGGATAGAGATCGATATCGAGATTGTAACACTTGAAGCAACATAGTTGGGTATATCTTTTTCAGAAAAGCTAGATTTAAATGCAGTAATATCTGCCTTCTTTAGTGATTATGTTACAACTAGTACATGCAATTCCGTTGATATATTTTGATAGTCCAATTAAGACCAATTAGTGTTGTTGCCTTCAATCCCTTTTTATTTAGTTATCCTACTGACTTTCAGGTTCTAACTGTACATGAATTGGCAACATAATAAGGATGTCAAACTAGCTAGTGCTCAATATTTCAATTGACTTCTATATAGACATTCACAACTCATACTAGAAGGAAAGAATCTGTATTTCAGGCTTATTCTTTTATTTTCAGTAACAATCTTTTCGTGTTACAGAACAATAGAAAAAACATTCAAGAAGTATATATAATATGTGTGGTTCATCCAGACACCTTCTGTTGAAACTGGGGCTAACAAATATTTTCGTCTCTTTTATTTTTACCATGTTTAACTTCAGTATATTATATGCAGAATAATAACTTTTTTAAAAGAGAGAATATATTAATCCATGCATTAAAAATAGAATAACATTGGGGAGAGCTACACAAATGTATAGTAATTAAATCCAATAAGATTAAACAAACCGTAATAAACAAAAATATAAATTATTTCCAGTCTACTAGTAGAAATTAATAAAAGCAACAGTATAACTAGTACTGGTTTGTAGAAAAAAGAGGCACAACCAGAATTATGATAGCACTCCACTTGGAAGACTTACTCTGCAATAACACTTGTTAAAACTACAAATGTTGTACAGCTTCTACAACGTTAAAGGTTTACTGCATGTTAAGAGTCAGAACAACCATTTAACAAACGCAATAGTAACGATGGAAGTAAATCTAACTGTAAAATAAACCAACATCAAACATGCATATATATATTACACAATACGTGACCCCATACAAGATTTGATGTCTTATCTTGACAATACCTATACATCTACGTGTATAATCGAAGTTGATAAAGTCATTTGCCTGTGTTAAAAATGGCAATTTTTACCGTATTGTTTTCGTTGTGGATTGTACAAATTAAACTAGTAAATACAGTGGACGAGGTCCAGCACAAACGTCTCCTACTCAATGATCCAGATGTTATCAATTCGAGGCTTGTAAATCTAGAGAAATCAATGCAGGACATGGTTCGCCTAACTCAACAACAACAGATTATGCAGTCAACCATAGCACAACTACAAACACAAAATACCAATATGCAGTCGACCATTACACATCTACAAACAGAGCTAACACATGAAAAAGAAAAATATGCTGGTAAGATTATTGTCTTTTTGTTTTCGATATAATTAATTTATGAATACAGTAAAGGAGCCATGAATCTGGTATTGCTGATCAGTTTACTATGAGAGCTTATATTTGAATAGGATCACAAAGATTTGTCATAGAAACCTTTAGTAAACCTTATTCGATGAATTTGAATTCTCAACGTAATCGACCAAACTGTACTGAGCAACTGATTGACTAAATCATGATATACTAGTTTATTATTTTCCAATTGGACCGGTTGCTAACGTAGTAGAGATGTTCAGCATAATAAGACTGTCAATACAGATAATTAATAAATAGTACGATTAAAACAGCCCTAATACTACCAAAACGGCATGTGTCATACTGGTGACGTCGTTCTGGTCATATAAGTAACGTGATCTATATTGCTTTTCGTCCCGGTCCAATATTTCCAATACGGACTGGCAATGAATCCTGAATTACATATATACATATATTGTGCATGTAATTCATGATTCATTGCCAGTCCGTATTGGAAATATTGGCCCTATATTCACATCATTGCCAGTCCGTATTGGAAATATTGGCCCTATATTCACATCATTGCCAGTCCGTATTGGAAATATTGGCCATATATTCACATCATTGCCAGTCCGTATTGGAAATATTGGCCCTATATTCACATTTGATGTAAATAATACAGCATTCAGAACAAAACTGTATTGAAAAAGTGGGATTATTTAATCAAAGTGTTATGAAGTGACTGTTTTCGGTCAGCTGTATTGGCCCTCGACCCTACGGATCTCGAGGCCAATACAGCAAACCTTGAATATATACCAGTGCCAATACAGAAACAGCCAGTTAATAACACTATATTATTCAAGCTCATATCAATTTTGTTTTGACGTGTAAAGTATTTTTCACACTCTGAAATGTTATTTGTTAAGTTTTATTTGATCGTCATATCCATATCTATATATGATCAACGTGTTATCATAAATCTTTTTTTCAATTGCCTTATAAGACAGGGGATCAACGTACATTCGCTGGGGACGCAAACAATGTAGCGGAGTAGATACAGAAATACTATACACAGGTACACTAAAATATTTTAAATTTTGATTTTTTAATACTTTGTTATTATATATGTTTATAATAATCCTTATCGTTTTGATAGTCTTAAGCATTTTCGAGCGCAGCAAAAAATATGTATTTTAGATACGATCAGTCTGATTATCTTAAAGAATACAAGTTCTCTCACTGAGGACCCCTCCCCCCAAAACAAACCTTTAAAAAATGAAATAAAACAGAAAATAACAAAACAAACAACATAAGAAAATAAACTAAAATAAAAACAAATCATACAATGGCCTTGCAATAATATTTTTTTTGTATGTCCTCGAATGTTTTTATACTTATTCTTTTATATAAAAAAAAAATCGGTCATTACACATGTATGCACGAGAACCGTGGAAGGTGATAGTTCTATTTTATGATAGTTTTGTTACTTATTTAATTTTATTTAAAAAAAGACAATAATTTCTTTAAACAACACGATTTAAGATATCAACTAACAGAAATATATTTGACCTTTCCCCAAAACTACGTTTTGATTTTGTATTAGGGATAATACTTGTAAAATATACATCAATTTTAAGAATACATTGATTATATAAACATGTACGAGGCTCATCATTTGTACATAAAGGCAACAGTAGTATACCGCTGTTTAAAACTCGTAAATCGATGGACAAAAAGCAAAATCGGGGTCATATACTAAAACTGATGGAAACGCATAAAATATAAGAGGAGAACAACGACAAAACATTAAAATGTAACACACACAGACACGGACTTATCATTAGACAAAATCCGATGAGAATAACAAATATAATATCAAAACCAAATACATGAATATGGGATAGAAAAGTACCGTGACACGTCTTATAGTAATGTGAATTCACACTCAAGTATAAGAGAAAACAGACGAAACAACGTTAAAATGTAACACACAAAGAAACGAACTATAATATAACAATGGCCATATTCCTGACTTGGTACAGGACATTTTTTTAAAGGAAAAAATGGTGGGTTGAACCTGGTTTTGTGGCATGCCAAACCTCCCGCTTTAATGGCAATGTTAAATATAACATTAAAATGACAACATAACATTACAGGACTACAATACAAATAAATAGGAGAACATATTAGACAAAGAAACACATGAATAATCGCTAACAAAAGGCACCAGGTTTAAAATTCAATACGCCAGAAGCGCGCCTCGTCCACACAAGACTTACCAGTGACGCCCAGATATAAAAGTTCGAAAGTCAAAACAAGTACAAAGTTGTACAGCACTGAGAATCAAAAGTTCAAAAAGGTTGTGCCAAATACGGCTAGGGTTTTTCTGCTTGGGATAAGAACATCCTTATTATTTAGAACAATTAATGCTATTGCAAACAGTAAATTTTATCAAATGAAGATAAAAGATATACATGATAAAACTGAAGTATTAACTAATTATAGAAAAACAAAAACCGGATACATTACATAAATCAACACAAAAAATAGACACAACCGACTTAGTCAAGGCCTCAACGCAAAAAGTGGAAAAAAAGTGACGTCACATACGAAGTGGTGAAAAGGCACACAACATGACGTCACATTTGAAATTCTAAAACAGCACACAAAAAATGACGTCATATTTGAATGGGTAAAACTATTTCTCCAAAATAAGATAGAATTAGGATTGATTTAGGATTATATTTGAACTAAATACTGATATTACATTTAATAACAATGAACATTGCAATACTTATTAATAGCAAACTGAGGTAGCAATTAACTATATTATATAGCTATGTCCGGTTATTTTTAAATCTAACTGCAAACGTGAAACATCGTACAAATTACGTGGAACCAAATCAAATCTAGTAAATGAAGGCGGTGATTAATTTTCTTTACCATAACACATGAATATAATAAAAAAAGACGTCAACACATTTGTTTTATTGCGAATAGTACATAAGTACATGTATTTTTTTAGTTAAGATTTTATACATGTAGTTATTTGTACACCAGACGGGCGTTTTTTCTACCAAAAATATAACAAATTAAAGTCGAACTGATGTCGAACGCCATCGAGAACCTTAAATTCACAAAAACATTATTTAAAAGAGCATTTCTACAATATATGTTTTATTGTCCCTTTTGTTTTCTTGCTAACAGTACATATGTACATGTATTTTTTTAGTTAACATTTTATACATGTAGTTATTTTAACTTACAACTGAGTGTGGAATTTTATTTTTGAATCATAATGAATTTAATCATATTTGAAAGGATGCATAAATAATATCCTTGTCCGTGGTCTATTTCAATATAAAACAATCTATTTTCCTTAATTCTGTAAATCCATTGGACTGAAACAATTATATTTTAGCTACTTTTGAGCCAATATAAATGATCAATATGTGTTCTATGTTGAGTGATAAACCAGAACACTCACAGTACTTTTCCTAATTAAATTAAGACTATTTTAAGGAAACTTTATCATCATCATCATCAAATACACTTAAGGTTGAGTCACCTGCAAATTAACACCCGAGGCAAATATAAAAATCAATGGTATAGAGACTCATATTGGTGGATGCCTCTATGCATATGAAAGAAACTAGAACAGTGTCTATTATTAGGCACAACTTTCTGGAACTTTTGGCCTCAATGCTCTTCAACTTCGTACTTGTTTTGGCTTTCGGACTTTTTTTTATTAGGGCGTCACTGATGAGTCTTGTGTAGACGAAACGCGCGTCTGGTGTATTAAATTATAAACCTGGTACCTTTTGATAGCTATTATTTGTGTGTTTCTCTGTCCTATATGTCTCCCATTTATTTGCATTGTAGTCCTGTTATGTAATGTTGTCATTTTAAATATATTTAACATTGCCATAAAAACGGGGGGTTTGGCAAACCACAAGACCAGTTTCAACCCAACATTTTTTTTCTCAAAATGTCCTGTACCAAGTCAGAAAAATGACCATCGTTATATTTTAGTTCGTTTCTTTGTGTGTTACTTTTTAGTGTTTTGTATATGTTGTGTCGTAGTTCTCCTCTTAAAGTTGATGTGTTTCCCTCAGTTTTAGTTTGTAACCCGAATTTGTTTTTTCCTCAATCGATTTATGAATATCGAACAGCGGTATACTACTGTTGCCTTTATTGATAAACAACGTTTTATATTCTAATATAAATATTTAATCTGTTTAATATATTCAAAAAATGTTTCTATAAAAATAATATTTCTCAACCAGATATATTAATGAAATTTATCCTGTTGAACTTACTTTAAATAAAGCTAATACTAACAATGACCACTGCCCTTTTCTCGGTCTTGATATCTATATCACTAATGGAAAGCTGAATACTAAAATTTATGATAAAAGGGATGATTTTTCATTTCCTATCGTTAATTATCCGTTTTTAGATGGTGACGTTCCCTTGTCACCATCTTACGGTATTTATATATCTCAACTTGTACGATTCGCTCGTGTATGTAACAATGTTTTAGATTTTAACGAGAGAAATTTATGTATTACTGAAAAATTATTACACCAGGGTTTTCGATATCACAAACTAGTCAAAACATTCACTAAATTTTATCATCGGTATAAAGACATCATTCGTAAATATAGCTCAACATGCAGACTTCTAATACGTTCAGGTATTTCACATCCAATTTTTTATGGAAATATTTTTATAAAGCACAAAGGTGTCAGTATTCACCTCAGAAACTTACAAAACCTTTGAATAGACTTATTAAGAAGGGATATAATTACGATACTGTTGTCAAGTCATTAAAGATTGCATATTTTGGCGTTAATATTGAATCACTGATAAGGTCTTTGCATCGGAACTAAACACATTTATTCTAAAACAGTTGATGGCATGACACGGGTTATGTTCTTCTCATATATGTTATGATGGTATGATACTAAACCCCTAACGGGAAGGATTGTGCCCGATGTTCATATGATAATATCATAATCTTTCAGTCAGTTTAATTGAAGTCTTGAGCTGGCATGTCAGTTAACTGCTAGTAGTCTGTTGTTATTTATGTATTATTGTCATTTTGTTTATTTTCTTTGGTTACATCTTCTGACATCAGACTCGGACTTCTCTTGAACTGAATTTTAATGTGCGTATTGTTATGCGTTTACTTTTCTACATTGGTTAGAGGTATATGGGAGGGTTGAGATCTCACAAACATGTTTAACCCCGCCGAATTTTTGCGCCTGTCCCAAGTCAGGAGCCTCTGGCCTTTGTTAGTCTTGTATTATTTTAATTTTATTTTCTTGTGTACAATTTGGAAATTAGTATGGCGTTCATTATCACTGGACTAGTATGTATTTGTTTAGGGGCCAGCTGAAGGACGCCTCCGGGTGCGGGAATTTCTCGCTACATTGAAGACCTGTTGGTGACCCTCTGCTGTTGTTTTTTATTTGGTCGGGTTGTTGTCTCTTTGACACATTCCCCATTTCCATTCTCAATTTTTTTGTATTTCTTAGAACAATATACATAACAGAGTTTAACTTTTTTTTAGGTTTTGCAGCAGGGCAAGAATATTCTCAATCAAGTTATTATGGTGGTCCAGGTAATATGCTATGTCTCCCAAACAATCCTGAACTAAGCAATAAAACAGCACCCGGTAATAGCTTATTGTATGGAACAGAGTACGAAAATGGAAACTTTTTTGTCAATGGTGCACAAGATGAAGATGTTCCGTGTGCACTATGCAGAAGCGCAAATACTTCGGCAACTATAATGATACCTGGCAGAACAACTTGTGATGGCGGCTGGAAAATGGAATATCATGGTATATTGGCATCTGGCGCTTACTCCCACAAATCATCATCCTATGTCTGCCTTGACAGTCATCCCGAATTTCTACAAGCTGGTAAAGATAATAAAAATGGTCATTTACTGTACGCTACCCGAACTAAGTGTGGATCTTTGGCCTGTCCTCCTTATGTAGAAAACATGGCTATAAACTGTGTTCTTTGTTCTAAATAAAGCATCAACATAATTGATTTCATTTTTTTTTTTTTTTAATTTTTATGCAATGGTTGAGTGACATTTGCCGATTTGTTTTGATATCTATTGAACGTTGGAAAGTCTTGCTTCATTTCTTTTTTGTTTTGTCAGAAAGCAGCGTGGAAGGAATTTCAGTGACATTAAATAACCGTGAAATTTTCGATATGTTAATTTAAATCAAAATAAAATTGAGAATGGAAATTGGGAACGTGTCAAAGCGACAACAACCTAACCATATAGCAGACAACAGCCGAAGGCAAACAATTGGTCTTCAATGAAACGAGAAACTCCCGCACCCGGAGGCGTCCTTCAGCTGGCCCCTAAACAAATATGTATACTAGTTAAGTGATAATGGACGTCATACTAAACTCCGAGTTATACACAAGAAACTAAAAAATTAAAAATCATACAAGACTAACAAAGGCCAGAGGCTCGACTTGGGACAGGCGCAAAATTGCGGCGGGGTTAAACATGTTTTTTTTTATATCTCAACCCTCTCCCTATACCTCTAGCCAATGTAGAAAAAAAGTATAGGAGAGGTCCGAGTCCGATATCAGAATATGAAACAAAAGAAAATGAACAAAATGACAATAATACATAAATAACAACAGACTGCTAGCAGTTACAGGCTTGCCAGCTCCAGACGTCAATTAAACTGATGGAAAGATTATGTCTTCATCATATGAATATCAGGAACAATCCCTCCTTTGTGGGGTTTAGTATTATACCATCATAAAATATATGAGAAGAACATAACCCGTGTCATGCCAACAACTGGTTTACGAATAAATATATTTAATTCCGATGCAAAGACCCTGTAAAAGAGGGACGAAAGATACCAGAGGGACAGTCAAACTCATAAGTGAGTCAATATTAAAGCCAAAATATGCAATCTGTAATGACCTGACAACAGTATCGTAACTATATCCCTTCTTTAAAGGTTTTGTTAGCTTTCGAGGTAAATACTGACATTTTTATGCTTTGTAAAGAATATTACCAGAAAAGATTGGATGTGAAATACCTGAACGTATAAGATGTCTGCATGTTGAGTTACTAGTATATTTACGAATTATTTCCTTACACCAATGATAAAATTTAGTAAATGTTTTGACTAGTTTGTGATATCAAAAACCCTGGTGTAATAGTTTTTCAGTAATACATAAATTTTCTCGCTAAAATCTAATTCGATGTTACATGCACGAGCAAGTCGTACAAGGTGAGATTAAACACCATATGATGATGACAAGGGAACGTCACCATCTAAAAATGGATAATTAACGATAGGAAATGAAAAATCATCTCTTTTATCATAATTTATTATATTAAACTTCCCGTTGATGATATAGATATCAAGATCGAGGACAGGGCAATGGTCATTGTTAGTATTAGCTTTATTTAAAGTAAGTTCAACAGGATAACTTTCATTAGTAAACATACTGAATCGAAGTCGACATTATTGAAAGCCAATATATCATCCAAATATCTAAAAGTGTTGTTAAATTTTTGTATGAAATATTGTTTCGATGGGTCTTTGCTGATTTTAGTCATAAATTGTAACTCATAAAACTACAAAAACAGGTCCACAATAAGTGGTGCACAGTTAGTCCCCATTGGAATTCCAATAACTTGACGATATACGGAGTCTCCAAAGCGAACAAAAAAGTTATCAAGTAAAAATTCAAGCTCAGATAAAGTATCAAAGCATGTCCAATTGACATAGTTCTTGTGTTTTTGCTACTAAAAAATTACCTTAACAGAGTTTGAACATATGTTTTCTGACTTTTTAAATGCCTAATTAATTAGGGATGTGAATTGTTTCTTATTGAATATGAGGCAAAGTGGTATATAGGGTAGAAAAATCAAAACTTTGAACAGATTCAAAATCACCAATATATGCATGCAATTTATCAAGTACTTCCAACGACTTTTTGACACTCCAAAACTAATTAATTCCACTATTGTCAAAGGCCTTATTTGAAGTATTTATTATCAGGTTTTTGATTGTACCAAGTTTACTAGTAAGTAGAATAGACAATTTAGTGGTGGAACAATGACTTGAAGATGAAATAAATCTATATTTGTAAGGTGTTTTGTGTAGCTGCGAGAGCCAGTACATAGTTGGGATTTTCATTGTATTTGGTTCTGCTTGTACAGAAGTAGCTAAAAGGTGGTGTATCTTACAGATGTCGTTTTCTGAAAATGAAGTCAATTGGAATGTTGGTGAATTCGTGATTTCCTTTTGCAGAACCTCAATATAAAATTTACGTCAAAAAATTATGATGTTATTAGCAGCTTTATCAGCCGGGACAAAAACAAAGTCCTTGGCTAGTTCTTTTAGTTTATGTTTGATATGCGAAAGAGGGTTTTCATGGTTGTTGTTAAGAGTAAAATGTTCTTTAAAATGTTGTATACGAATATCAACTATCTTCATTACTTTTTCCCGTTTTACCCATTTCAAACAATAAGTACGGAGTGAGTCGTTGATGATATTACGACAATCATTCTTATGAATAGTTCACGGGGGACGATATTTTGGTACTTTCTGAGGAATGATTTTAACTTTCGGTCGCGAACGATGTTAAGGTCTCCTCTGATGACTTGGGAAATAAGACCATAAGTCTATTCGGAATTACTGCAATTACATGACATAGAACATTATAGTATTCCTGTTTAAAAAAACATTTAAAAAATCTTGTGCAGTTTTACTCTTTTTGAGAGATTTTATTCGGTCTTTTCATCAGGAACTAATTACCCTATGCCAGACAAAGGACTAAAACAACTTCGCAAAATCACATGGAATATTCAAAATCTATGGTAACAAAAACATGAAAAACAGAACAGACAATAGCAACCCCAATAAAGTCAACGAACTTAATAATAGCAGTCGTCGTATCTAAAAAAAAAAATGCGAAAACAAATAACAATAACCCTAACAATTATTTGAAATTATCGCTCGAAACTGGATAGACACCACATGATTGGACACATGCTTATATTACAACAGTTTTCATAACATTACAACAAACTTAGAGCTATTAACTACAAGCCAATTTCACTGATTTGTATCTGGTATACGTTATTCAAAACACATCATTAATCATCTTGAGTGTATAGTATCCTGTACTATATCCAGCATGCATGGCTTTAGTCATTCTCAAACCTCCTATGTTAATTTCTCTCATTTAAGAACTTTCAACTACACAAAACTCCAAAACTAACATCATTATAGTTGCCTTTACTAAGCATTTGTTATGTACCACATGACACACTTCCATTTTAAACCCAATAAAGAACTTGTTAATTCAAGCGATATAAGTAACAGGTATACACCGAGGGATAGGTGTGTCTTCGTTCAAAAGTTTTACAAGTGAGTAGATTTTACAAATGTCAAAATAGCTGTTTTGCATATTCCCGTTAAATCCATGTGCTCAAATTAAATATGGTTTAGCAGGTCAAGTTTGATTCTAATTACAAAAAAAATAAATATCATCATGATCCTTGTATGCAGTTGTCAATATTGTCGGGTATAAGGCGGACGACATTTTGAGTCAAGCGTTGAATTTGGTAGAAAAGACTAAATAGAAAGGCTATATTACACTTAGAAGTACTTATACCTGTTTAATTAAGGTAATCATAAATGTATCTTATATATGTAACGGTTTTATTAAAAAAAAGCCCCCCCCCCCCTATTCTAAGTAGATACTTAATATTTTTTCGCTATTGGAATTTCCGAAAATATGTTTTTTTTTAAATCTAGAAGCAATTTGTAGTGAACACTACTAGTAATTCCTTATGCTCATGCTATTTTCAAATAATCAATTTCTATTTTATGAATATCAATGGACTGTGTTTACGGGATGTGGAAGCAAAGGTTTGCAGAAATCTAAAATCCATTGTTATTCGAACCAATAGATCTATTCAATTTACACGTGTTTCAGAAAAAGAAACTATGAAGTAAAACAATAGAGCTGGGGTGTAATGCATATGTTATATTATCCACCAATGATCGATTTGTATCAAGTAAATGATTACGTTGAGTCTTAAGTATTAAAGAAGAGGGGTTATAGATATCAGAGGAGCATTCAGACTCATAAATCGAAAATAAACTGAAAACGCCAATGCTAAAAAAGAAAAGAAAAAGACAAAAAGACAAATAATAGTACAAAAGAAACAACACAAAAAACTTAAGACTAAGCAACACAAACGCCACCAAAAACTGTGGGTAATATCAGGTGCTCCGAAAGGGAAAGCAGATCCTGCTTCATATGTGGCATCTGTCGTGTTGCTCATATTATTACAAACCCGGTAACTAATATAATTCGGTAGGTCCCATTCGTGAAAAGGGAACTGGATTGTAGTTATGACATAATGAGAATACCTGATATTATCTGTGAAACGGATATTCCATAACGACCAACCTAGATGTGATGGCATTTGTATCTAGATGTCAGAAAATAGTTTCAGATACTATTTATCTTGAAAAAATAAAGAAAAAGTGATTGTTTTATAAAAAAAATGAACAGATTTAGATGACAAAAGTGGCAGATAGAAAATATCAAAAGGCAGGTTCATATTTGATCGTAGAAGTCAGCGCATTTGACTACTACGATCAAACATTAAAATTATTTATACGACCTTACTTTTGAGGAACATTTATTTATTTTTCAAACCTATTATCCATCGTGAGCTACGATATTTTTATCTCGACTGACGCTTTCTATATGAATTTGTTTTAAAAGCCTGTAAAAACTTTTACATGACACAATAACTCGAGATATTGCTTAGCTTTGTTCATACTAAACGACACGAGTTCTCATGGCAATCATAACACAAGAAAGTCGCTTGACCAGATTGGTATATGATTTACTACACTACACTGACGAAAATGATATTCCAGGCATTCTCCTCCTCATAGATTTTGAAAAAGCTTTTGATTCTATCTCCTGGATTTTCATAGAACAAGTTCTTGATTTTTTCAACTTTGGAAATTCCATAAAACACTGTGTTAAAACATTTTTTACAAATACCAATTCAAATCAATAGTAACGCAGAATAATTTTCTATCAGACTGTTTTACAATTGAAAGAGGTTGTAGACAAGGGGATAATCTATCCCCTTACATCTTTTTGTTATGTGCTGAAATTTTAGGAATTCTACTTAGAAAAAACGAAAATATTAAAGGTATTACTATTGAAGACTTAGAATTTTTATATCGAAATATGCTGATGACACCACACTTATTTTAGATGGTTCACCAAAATCCGTAGATGCACCTATTTGTGTCTAATAATTATATGCTAAATGGTCTGGTCTCAAGATGAATTAACAGAAAACAAAGGTAGTTTTGATTAGGAAAAATAATTATAGCCAAGATGCAATGTGTGTAAGTGTGGATTGAAGTGGGGGTCCAGCAGATTTACGCTCCTGGGTATTAAATATTTGGTCGACTTACAAGAAATGGAAACACTAAACTATGAACCCAAACTTAAAGCGATAGAAAGAACAACGATAAGTTGGTCAAACAAATACTTATCCCCAATTGGAAAAGTTACTATAATCAAAAGTCTTAAAATTTCAAAGATCAACCACTTATTTTTAACTTTACCAAATCTTAACAATGGATTACTCAATCAATTTATTAAAAAAATATTTTATTTTATTAGGGAAAGGGTAAACCAGACAAAATTAAAAGAGAAACAATTGCTCAAATATATGAACTGGGTGGACTTAACATGTTATATCTAAAACAATATACCAAAGGATTAAAACTAACTTGGATTATAAGAATAATTAAACAGACTAATAATTATTGTAAGTTACTATAAACTTGTTCTGAAAAAAGAAATTAAATGAATTACTCTATGTAGGTCCAAGAACACAAGTAAGAAATCCATTTTGGTGGGAAGTTTTTAATGCTTGGACTGAACTCCAAAGTAGCTATTAAGAACGAATATGATTTTATCGCATCTAATCTTTGGAATAATACACAAATTAAGATTTGTAATTAAATCCTTCTGTATAAAAAATGGACTGAAAAGTGAGTCTGGCTAATAAATAATTTAAATGATAATGATGGGCATTTACTGAACTGTCAGGAATTTAAAAAAAACATATAATATTGATACCAACTTTCTTGTATTTCAAGGAGTAATCTCACAAGTTAATTCTTATATGAAAAGTCTTAATATTTAATGTTATCATCTTATAAAGCCTAATGGGCCTATTATACCAGCTACTTTCTATATTTATGAAATCTACAAAAGGATCAATAGACATGTACAACGTTTTAAACGAAAAAATAACAAATATCACATCACAGGAAAAGTGGTCCTTAATCCTAAATAGACAATATATTATTTGGAATAAAGTATATAGACTGCCAGTTTACATTACTAAAAATGCAAATTTACAGTGGCTCCAATACTGGATTAATCACAGAATTTTGGGAACAAATAAATTACTCTACAAAATTAAAGTTTCACAAAATAATAAATGCACTTTCTGTACGGACTATAGAGCACATATTTTGGACATGTTCAAAAGTATTTGATGTTTGGGAAGAACTTAATAAATGCATATATTCAAAAGTCCAAATTGAACTACCACTTAATTTAGATATTGCCTTATTTGGTATATTAGGAAAAAAAACAGAAAAAAACTACATAATAAACCTCATAATATTATTAACTAAATATTATATATACAAAACAAAAATGCAATTTGGACAGGTAAATATCATGAATATTGTAGCCTTAAAATTGTTTTTCAGTAAAAATGTGTTTATTGAAAAAAATAATATTTTATAAAAATAAACCATTGCAAAGAGCGTTCTCCTGCTGGAACCCCTGGCTCCAACTAATAGAATGACTATACAAGTAAACTTTTGCGTAATAAAAATATCTACCCAATCCATGTACTATGGAATTACTTACTATGATTAATTATATATCTAGTTTTTGCCAATAAACACACATTTAATTTTTTTAAAGTGGCTTGAAACTTGAACAAATTATTCTAACCACTTTAAAAATTCTACAAACGAGATAAAACAGTGTACTGAAATCTGCAACAAAAATGTAAAGTAGGATGGGAATAAGTAAATAAAGCTTATTTTAAAATGAGTTAAGTGACAGATGACTTAGTTTGACATGAGGCTTATTGTTTTTTATTTTTCAATTTCCCACAATTAATTTTTAGTATAAACATTTTTTAGATAAATAAGGCCGTTAGTTTTCTCTTTTGAATTGTTTTACATTGTCATTTCGAGACCTTTTATAGGTGACTATGCGATATGGGCTTTGTTCATTGTTAAAGGCCATACGGTGACCTATAGCTGTTAATTTCTGTGTCATTTTGATCTCTTGTGGAGAGTTGTCTCATTAGCAATCATACCACATCTTCGTTTTTATATGCATGCTAAATGTTGGATAATTTTATTTTACAAAAACTATTGATAGCAATTTGACTTGTGTATTGGTTGTTTGTCCTGAGGACATATATCCTGTCAAAATACACACAAAAATAATGGGAGAAATACTCTAAATAAGGCATCGTAAGCATATTTGAGTTAAAGAGATAGTACCAACCTCATGAATTGCAAATTAATCTTGAGAAACAATTACAGCCCTGTAGACAGGCTATGTGCAATTTGCTTGTGTGAATATTCAAAAGATGGTACAATCAATTATTCTGATTAAGAAGATTCAAAGAGAAATGTCATGTCAATCAATGGACCACACAGAAAAACTTTGACGAAAATAAAGGTGTATATAAGGAGTCAACAACTCGCAGAGGATAGATTTAAATAGATAAAACACTACTAGTTTCGAGCGACTGAAAAGTGTTTTTCCTCTTCAGGTAAACGCAAACTTAAACCTTAAAAACCTGTGGTGTATAAATACGAAGAAAACTTAAAAAGCAGAATGATCTAAGTGAACATAAATGAAAAATTCATCAATTTGAGCATTAGGTGTTGGAACATTGGTTTTTCAGGGTTTTCTTCATTTATCAAGAGCTAGCACTAAATACTAGGCTTATGAAGCCCTCTGTGACTTATAGTTCATCATTTTCAGAAACGGTTTTTTTGATAATGTTTGCGTCAGAAGGCAACCAATACATATATATTGACATTAAAAAGATACGATGTGTCAAACGCCGCGAATGATCTATCATTGATCGTTAAAAGCCGTTTTGTTCCCGCTATAAGGGAACATGCAACAGTGTATAGTAAATCAAATGGTAACAATTATCAAACATGCAAATGTTTTTTAGGCGTAAGTATTCTGATTTTTTTTAAATAATAGAACTCACCTTTTATAATTAGTTGTCTATCAGATTTATTTAAAACATTGTTGTGACGTCATTCTATTGTTTTACCCGTTCTTTATTTAAGTGATTGGACTATCATTTACCTGTAAGAAACTTTATGTTACCTTAAGCTGTCCAATATATTTAAGAATAGCCCTCCTCTTATTAAAAATATTGGACAGCTCAAGGTAGCATAACTGATTCTTACAGGTAAATGATAGTTCAATCACTGAAATAAAAATTAATTACCCTAATTGTTTTCATAATGTAAACAAAAATACAACCAAATAACAAATGACAATTAAAAAAAAACATTTTATTAAAGTCGCCTTCCAGTACAATAATTTTGTCACTCATCAAAATGTTTCTTGAGGAAAAAAATCATTTTCAAATTGATTTTTAACACTACCAATATTTATATCACAGCCATTTATTCATGTTGTTTTTTTTGGCTGTCCCTTATAGCACTAATTCAATAGGTTGATTATGCTCGTTGTAAGTCTTGTTTTTGTTGCTTTTGTGAATTTCTGTTTTTCAAATATTTATCCTCGTCCGTCTTTAGGTTACAAAAATTGACTTCTGGTGTTGCTCCTATTCTTCCTACCATCATTTTAAACTACAATCAAAATGAAAAAATCAATAAAGTAATGCTTCTAAAATTTGAAAGATCATGCCGCTATACAAGGGTCACGATCAACCTAATCCTTATCCTGTGTACAAAGTGCGAAACTAGAACGTCCTTCATGAACTAGCTAGGGGAATGAAATAGTTTTTTTTTTATAATTTTCAGGTGTCGGCGTTGATTTACAAGTTGATGTTTTTAAAGTCTGATAGTATTGCTTAAATATGAATATAATGCAATACTTTGCTTATGAACGACGATGAATATGGGAAACAGAATAAAGGAATACATAACCGCATTTTAACTGTCAAACAAACCGATCGTGTGTCCGATTCGCACTTTGTTCGCAGTGATCGTTTTATAAAAGAAAATCAAAATTACGTTTCGGTATCATTAAAAAACCACAAGGGAATCAATACACAAATAATCAATAAAATAGCGACACGACCTTGCAGAAAGAAACAAAAAAAGTAAGGGGGAGTACTGTTTGGGTAAAAAATAACAGTGTCTTTAAAATTCTAACTAAAGAATAAAACTGATTGCATGTTGTTATATCTTCATTTGCTCATATCAATTATATATTTGAAATAAAATCGACTGCGGTGCACCCGAAATGGTTCAACAAGAACCTGTCTTCATATGCTATTCTTTTTTTTTTCTCATTCACCTAGTAAAAAATAAAACCGGAGAAGAAACTAAAAACTAATAGGAGAGGACTACATTTTGAAATATAATATATATAAAACTTGCCATTATTAGCTGCTTTGACTATATCCTTTTTGAAATCCATACTGAAATAATGTATCTGAATAGATTCTGAATACACATTTGATTTTAATCAATAGTTTGAAACAACACAATCACTAATAACGACATCTCTTTCTGTGTTTTTGCATTTATTAAGAATATACTTTCATCACTTCATCCATTTTGAAACACAAACCCCATGTATAGGTATTCACAGAAACTATGGCGGAAACAATGAGTAGTCCTTTCGCACGCATAACTCATGGTACGCATACCCTGTGTCTTATTATTCATGTAGCAATACATGTTGTTTACCTCCAGCTGTACTTTCTTTTTGTTTATTTTTGAAGTTGAACTACTGTTTAAAGGGGCCAACATGTAGGATATATTTTAAAGTAAAAGTTTATTCACAAACAAATAGTAATGTTCATACTTGATGACAATAAATCTTTGCTTGTTTTTTCTTTTGTTTCACCTTTTCCGACATGTTAACAATGTTTTAAGTAAGATATCAGCGTCTAACAGTTCATTCTGTAAAATATTGAACAGGTCTTCGGCCGACTGTTATCGGCTTATATCCCTTACATAATCTCATTACAGATATAAAGCATTTGAATAAAACAAACAAACTATAAACAAATCGCCTTCATATGTTGCTTAGCTTCTACATTGTACATAGTTTGCAATATGTTGGGGAGCCAGAACAATCATTTAACAAGACCATAGACGTAAACATTGCTGTAAAGTAAACCAAGAATTGATATATTCTTATCATACTATGACAATTTATATACGATTGATTTAAACAAATATTTTGAAAAAAAAACTTGATTGGTATAAAGAAGAAAAATTAAATGCGATATATGTATAAGTAAAATAATAAAAATTAAAGATTTGATTATCAAAATGGAAGCTTTTATGTAGAACATGCATATGTATTACACAATAACTGATTGACATTCATGATTTTATTTCTTATCTTGACAATACCTATACATATACATGTACAATTGAAGTTGATAAAGTCATGTGCATGTGTTAAAAATGGCAACTTTAACCTTATTGTTTTCATTATGGATTGTACAAATTAAACTAGTAAATACAGTGGACGAGGTCCAGCACAAACGTCTATTACTCAATGATCCAGATGTTATCAATTCGAGGCTTGTAAATCTAGAGAAATCAATGCAGGACATGGTTCGCGTAACACAACAACAACAGGCAATGCAGTCAACCATAGCACAACTACAAACACAAAATACCAACATGCAGTCGACGATGGCTCAACTTGAAGCAAACAATACCTATATGCTGTCAACCATAGTACAACTCGAAACAAAACATATCAATATACAATCAACCATAGCACAACTGGAATCTAAGAATACCAATATGCAGACAACCATAGCACAACTTGAAACAAAAAAAAACAATATACAGGCAACCATTGTACAACTTCAGACGGAGCTAACACATGAAAAGGATATCATTGCTCAAGCTTTGTTGAATGGTAAGTTATCATTTTCTGACAATTTTCTTAAAATTAGCACTTGAGGTCATATAGATATTGGACCTGTTTTTGGTAGTCATTTTACACACCATATGTTTTTATGCTATAAAATGACTAATATCTATGGTTTTTAAAGGTTTGGTCTCAGCCATACCTGACGAAAGTTATCTTGAAAACAATTATTTGCACATTAAATGCATTATTACACTGTTAAATTACACGCACTTGATTTATTCTACATAACAATGAATATTTACAATATAAAGCAAGTATTCAATATCTTGATATGCTTAAACTTGCAACGATGAGAACAAAATCAACTTAGGATCATTCAGACTTTTGTCCATTACGATCAGGGACAATATTATTGAAATTTGAGTTCCAATGGTAAAGGAGTAAGAACCTACGCTATTCTACTAAAATTACAGTAATAAGTGGTGATCTAGAATTTAGGTTAATGTGGAACAACTAAACGCTAGACACATACAGGTATGTTTGCAAGTCGATGTCCTTCATGTTTTGCTTATTACATTTGCATCTTGAAATATGGTGAAGATATACTAAAAAACTTATGTTATTATATTTTATTTTATTGTTATTTTGTTTGATTACTGTGCCCTGATTACACATTTCCATACAAGACAGGGGATCGACGTATATTCGCTGGGGACGTAAACGATGTAACGGAATGAACACAGAGTTACTTTACACAGGTACTTGAAATAATTATAAAAGTTTTAGAATTGCCATAACACTCTACCATTCTTCTTAAGTTAAGCCAAAACAACTATACCTCTGCACAATTGTCGTAGCTAATTTTTATTGAAGCGCATATGGTACAACCCTTGTTAACGTATTTTGTTGCAAATAAATAGGAATTAGTTATGTTGTGTGTTATAAGTTGGAGTCAAATCATCATGTAGAGTCAACATGTCGGAATGATGTAGAAAAAATACATTACAATGTCGACTTGCTAATATAAACGTAATGACGATGTCGACAAGTTGAATTCTGCTGGTTAATTGATTAAGTCGACAACTTGGTTTATTTGATGATGAGGTTAAAACCACGTGACCATTTGGGAAAAACATAGGTCTATTTTTAAATCGATTTTCATATATGTCGTTTGTTTAATATGCTTCAGATGTGTGTCACTATCTATTGAGTTCAAGTTCAAATTAAACTTTGAATTGATGTTCAGAGTCATTTGTTATGAAAAGTGGAAACGGCAGTCAAATATAAGAAAAAAGTACTAAAAAAAACATTATTTCGGACATAAAAGGGATATACCGTTTTAAGGACCGTTTATTTTCCTTAGTTCTTAAATGGAACCCTCTGTCTCGCCTGAGATTGCTGATGTCAGTGTAAAATTTTAATGTGGACTGTAAAACGTTATTTTTTCTGTAACATTTAATGAATGGCTGTTATTTATTTTGAATTTATTGAACCATAAAATTAATTTTTGACTCTTCACATTGAATAATCCGCGAAGCGGATTATGTTAAACGTGAAGAGTCAAAAAATAAATTTTATGGTTCAATAAATTCAAAATAAATTATTGCCATTCATTATAAATAAATTTCTATCAAAAATAAGGTTAAAAAAATATATGTTAGAACGAATAACAACGTACACAGATGTTTGCGTATGAATACACAACGTTAGAGTGGGCGTGTCTCCATAAAAATGGATAACATTGAAAATAAAGCTAATTCTTTTAACCAATCAGAAGACAGTAAATACACCAAATTTATTTATATAAGAGTGAAAAAATATTTTTTTCATGTCCCAAGTCAAGAGCATGTTGTTAAATGGTTGTCGTTGGTTCATGTGTTTCATATTTGTTTTTCGTAATTGTTATTGTTGTAAATAAGCCCATTACTTTTTTCGTTTGAATTGTTTCGCATTTCCACGTGGTGGCCTGTTATAGTCGACAATACGATTTGTTGAATGCTTTACGGCTGTCTATTATTGCTTACATCCTCTTCATTTCAACTCTGGTGGCTAGTTGTCTCATTGGCAATCACATCACATCTTCTTACTTTATTCAGTAGTGACATCGGCGTCTTCGTCATTTAGATCGCCAGGTTTCTCGTTTGACTTGTTTTACATGTTCAAATTCTTCATAGCTTACTATGCTGTAGAGGTTTTTCTAATCTTCTTACTTTTATTCAGCTAGCGGATCCCCGTGCACTTCCTTCGTATATAATTCTGTATCTTCACTTGGATTCTACATAGATACTAGTGAACAGGACGATTTGTGTGTTGTTTTTTTTTGCAGAAAGTAAAACGGTTTTATCCTGACAAGTTTATCAACCTCCATGAATTGTTATTAAACTTGTATTTAAAAATTTTATAAATTTCCTGTTTACAAAGCTTTGAATTTTTCGAGAAACTAAGGATTTACTTGTTAATTTTCTAGATCAAGATAAAGCAACTACAGCAAAAACTATTATTTTACAGAAAAAAGAACTTGTTAAGGTCAACATTACAATTTAACACTGACAGCAGCAATCTCATGCGAGACAGAGAGATCCGTGGAATTCTTCACGAATTTGTTATAATACTGTTTCCGTTTGAGAGCTAAGGAAAATAATCGCTGGACTAAGTAGTGTGGGGATAATCTGCCTTATGTCCGAAATATAATTATTTTAGCACTTTCTGATAAGTGACTACAGCTCCCCCTTTTCATAAAAAATAAAATCTGAACAACACGAACTTCAATTTGAACTTTAACTCTTGGGCCGAGTTCACTTGAAACTCTAGAGTTAACTTCACTAACCCGGGTTTCAACAATCCGAGTTTACTCGAACCACTCAATTTACCACTCTTATCCGGTTCCAATCTTCAATGAGCCAGGGTTAAACTCAAGAAACCTTTGAATTACGTCAAACCAATCAGATGTTTTCCATTTTCGTATGCTTTTTCAGGGCATTTCTAGAGTTAGTTAGAGTTGTTCGGAATAACAAATCGAGTGCGTCCACGTGATACTCTTGAAACTCTGAATTAGATTCGAGAGTTTCACGTGAACTCGGCCAATGATAGCGACCATCATCCGAAGCACATTAATCAAAATGGAAATCGATTTAAAAATAGACTTCTGTTTTCCAAAATGATCACTAGGTTTAAGCCTGATCATCAAATAAAACAAGTTGCCGACTTAATCAATTAAGAAATTGAATTCAACATGTCGACTTCGTACTACCTTTTCATTACATTTACCGTATAGCTGGTTATTTTCGCTAAATAAGGTATACGAAATATTTATGCGGTTATGATTTTGGCGATTCAATGTTTTTATCTATACCTTTGAATGGGCAATTTTTATTGGCGGAATTTATTTTTGCAATTTGTGATATGAGCGTCACTGATGAGGCTTATGTAGAAACGCGCATCCGGCGTACTAAATTATAATCCTGATACCTTTGATAACTATTTACACCACTGGGTCGATGCCACTGCTGATGGACGTTTCGTCCCCAAGGGTATCACCAGCCCAGTAGTCAACACTTCGGTGTTGACTTGAATATCAATAATGTAGTCATTTTTTATAAATTTCCTGTTAACAAAACTTTGAATTCTTTTGAAAACTAAGGATTTCCTTATCCCAAGCATAAATTACCTTAACCGCATTTGGCACAACTTTTTGGAATTTTGAATCCTCGATGCTCTTCAACTTTGTACTTGTTTGGCTTTATGAATATTTTGATATGAGCGTCATTGATGAGTCTTATGTAGACGAAACGCGCGTCTGGCGTACTAAATTATAATTCTGGTACCTTTGGTAACTGTGGTCTATCCGCGAAAATAAGCGAAAATTTACACCCCGCGAAAATAACCCGCTATACGGTATATTAGAAAGTCGACAATGTAATGCATTTTTTCTACCTCATTCCCACAAGTTGACTCCACATGATCATTAATTTTTATTCCAGCTTATAACACATAACATAACTAAAATTCCGACTTATTTGCAACAAAATAACTTTACAAGGCGGTTTCATACACGTTTCCATATATTTGCCACCATATATAGAAGGTAGTACAGGGTTTGTCAATGAAATATTTTTGAAACTTATGCATTATTTATTGATTTAGGGCAACACTTACCCCAATCAACAAAATTTATATAGTATTTATCAGGACTGACAAAGAGAAGGTTCGGGAAATATATTTTGATTTAAGGAGCCTTTAAATAAGATTGTAATCAATCAATCAAGACTAGTGATACGAAACACGTTTTACGAGATTTTTTTCCCTTTTGTTCAATGCAAAAATATCTCAGTTAAATTATAGTTGGCGATTTGTGTTAATACTTTTGTGTGTAAATGTTTTATTGAAGAGCGTTTTTGTATCTTTAAATGTGTTAGAACGCATGCATGAAAAAAATATCCTCGTGGTCAATTTCCATATTTTCTTTTTCTTCAGTGTATTGGCTGAAATAGACAGAAGTAAATATTTGTTTAGACAAAATGATTTATTATTTCTGTCTATATCAATATATTTGACGGAGACAAACAAATGTTGAAGGAAACTGACTGCTAAAATGAAACTTTTTTACGAATATTCCAAAATCCGAATTTCCTTTTTCTCTTTCATTGAATTTATTGATAAATAAGATGAAACGAGTTTTCGAATGATCCTTTAAGCCGCTCCTTGTGGCCAGTATTTTGTGCTAAAACGTGATCACTCACATTACATTTCTAAAATAATTATAAACCATCTTGAAATTAAGTCGAAAAAACCTTGAGAATTTATAAAGACATAGGCTGAAGCCTCTTTCATTTTTTGATACATTAGGACATAATTCTTAATAAAAAACAATTGGATGCTTAAACAGAAAATGTTTACTTATGAATACAAACAGGTACAAAACATTCCCCTATGTTAACACTTTATAAATAAATCCAAACTGAGATATGTTAATGAATGGTTTTATTCTACATGTTACATATGAGAAAATTATGTTAATACAAACGTGTAATAAGCTGCCGACTGTCTGTTATTTTTTTTATTACTTAGATGTTCACGGTCATGTATCCATCTAAAGCGGATGGTTATTGGATAAGGAATTTACATCACACACTCACTTGTTTTCTTACAATATATACACGAGTATAAACATTTTCAGGTTTTGCAGCAGGCCAGGAACAACATTATTCAAATAATTATGGGGGTGGTCCATCAAATATGCTATGCCTCCCAAACAATCCTGAACTGAGCAATAGAACAGCACCAGGTCATAGCTTATTGGTTGGAACAGAGTACAAAGATGGGTACTTTTTTGTCAATGGTGCTCAGGATGAAGATGTTCCGTGTGCACTATGCAGAAGCGCAAATACATCGTCATCTATAATGATACCTGGCAGGCAATCATGTGATGACGGATGGAAAATGGAATTTCACGGTATATTGGCATCGGGTAGCTACACCCAAAAACCATCAACGTACATCTGCCTTGACGGTCATCCGGAATTTTTACAAGCTGGACAAGATTACAAAGATGGTCGTTTACTGTATGCTACCCGGACTAAGTGTGGATCTTTGGCCTGTCCTCCTTATGTTGACAACATGGCTATAAACTGTGTTGTTTGTTCTAAATAAAGCATCAAGATAATTGATTTAAAATTTCATTTTTTTTCTGCAAAGGTTGAGTGAAACTTTTCGATTCATTTTGTTATCTATTGAACGTTGAAAAGTCTTGATTCATTTCTCAGAAATCAGCGTTGAACGAGTTTCAGTGACATTGAATAACTGTGATTTTTTTTTATCAAAAGAACATAATAGTATTCCTGTTTAAAAAAAACACTTCAAAAAACTTTTGCAATTTTTCCCTTTTTTAGAGATTTTAATCTGTCTTTTCATCAGGAACTAATTACCCTATGCCAGATAAAGGAATTAAACAACATCGAAAAATTACATGGAATATTCAAAATCTATTTTAACAAAAACAGAACGAACAATATATCAACCTCAATAAAGTCAGTAGTCGTATAAAAGAAATACGAAAAAAACCAACAACCCCAACGATCATTTGAATCTATCACTCAAATTGGAAATACACCACATGATTAGAAACATGCTTATATTGCACCAGTAAACAACACATTACAAACAGGTCAGAACTATTAACTACAAGCCAATTTCACTGATTAGTATCTGCTACAAGTTATTCAAAACACACCATTAATCATCTTGAGTGTTATAGTATCTGGTACTATCTTTAGAATGCAAGGTTTAGTCATTCACAGTCATTCACGGTTACTTTCAGCTACATAAAACTTCAAAATTGACATTGTTAAAGTTGACTTTAAAAGTATTTGTTAAGTACCACATGGCACATTTTTATTTTCAATCCCGTAAATAACTAGGTAATTCAAGCGATTTAATGAATATGTTATATAAGAAGTTAGCGATATCCTTTAACTTTACTTTCCGTTATATAGATGATGTTCTTTAACTAAATAATTCAAAATTTGTTGACTATGTGAAACGCATCTACATGTATCCCATCGAACTAGAGATAAAGGGTCCTACAGATACAGTTTAGTCGGCCTAATATCTTGACTTACATCTAGAAATTGACAATGAGGGTCGGTTGAAAACAAAACTTTACGACAAAAGAGATGATTTCAGCTTTCCAATTGTGAACTTTCCATTTCTAGGTAGCAACATTCCAGCAGCACCTGCATACGGGGTATATATCTCCCAATTGATACGATATTCCCGTGCTTGCATTTCCTATCATGCTTTTCTTGATTGAGGGTTGCTGCTAACAAGGAAGCTATTAAACCAAGAGTTCCAAATGATGAAGTTGAAATTTACGGACGCCATCACGAGTTGGTTGACCGTTATGGAATAACCGTTTCACAAATGATATCGGATATGTTCCTTTCGTCGTTACTACGATCCCCTTCCCTTTCATGAATGTGACTTACCGAATAAGCCTATTTACCGGATATGTTATCACATAAGCAACACGACGGGTGCCACATGTGAGCAGGATCTGCTTACCCTTTCGGAGCACCCGAGATCACCCCTAGTTTTTGGTTGGGTTCGTGTTGTTTATTCTGTAGTTTTCTATGTTGTGTCATGTTTACTATTGTTTGTCTGTTTGTCTTTTTCATTTTTAGTCATGGCGTTGTCAGTTGATTTTCGATTTATGAGTTTGACTGCCCCTTTGGTATCTTTCGTCCCTCTTTTATATTAGCCACGAATGATCGATTCTTATCAAGTAAATAATTAAGTTGAGTCGTAATTATTAAAGAAAGATACCAGATAGACATTCAGACTCATCATTCGGATATAACCTGAAACGCCATAGCTAAAAAACGAAAAGGAAAAGACAAATAGACAAATAATAGTTCACAAGAATTAACAGAAAAAACTAAAGACTAAGCAACACAAACTTCACCAAAACCTTCGGGTGATATCAGGTGCTCCGAAAGGATAAGCAGACCCTGCTTCACATGTGGTACCCGTTGCTCATGTTATATCAGTCCAGGTAAATAGTCTAATTCGGAAGGTTCCATTCGTGAAAAGGGAACTAAATTATAGTAACGGTATAAGAAGCATATCCGATATCATCTGTGAAACGAATATTTTATAACGGTCAACCAACTCGTGATGGTATCCGTATCTAAATGTCAGAAAAAAGATGCAGATACTATTTATCTTGAAAAACAAACGAATAAGTGATTGTTTCATAAAACTTTGATTAGATTAGGGTCAAAGTGGCAGGTAGAAAATATCAAAAGGCAGGTCGAATAAATAATTTTCATATTTGATCGTAGTAGTCAGCGCTTTTAACTAGTACGATCAAATATAAAAATAGTTTATTCGACCTTCCTTTCGAGGAAAAAAAAGAAATTTGTATCTATCAACCTTTTGTTTAGCCATCGTGAGCCACGATATTTCGATCTCGACTCACGCTTTCTATATAAAATTGTTTTATGTAATAAAAAAAAAGCCTGTAAAAACTTTTACATGACATAATTGCTTAGCCTTGTTTCAAACTACACGACACGCGTAGTCGTGGAAATCATGACACATGAATGTCGCTTGAAACTTGAACAGATTATTAAAATCATTGAAAAAAAATCAATATACAAGATGAAACAGTATACTCAAATATGCAACAAAAACAACAAAAATGTAAAGTAGGATGGAATAATAAGTAATAAAGTTTATTGAAAACAAACCACCTGAATTGACAGGATCTGATGACCTGGTTTGAGGCTCATTGTTTTGTTTTGTTTTGTTTTGTTTTTTTGAATTTCCAACATTTGATAATTAGCATTAACATTCATGTTAAATGTTGGATAATTTTATTTTAGAAAAACGATTCATAATATGCTAATTGGCTAACTGCACATCACGTGTTATTCCTTAAGCAATTGCATTACACAATTAAACTTGTCATCCATGATAAAACGAGGTCCGACAATAAGTGCACAGGTGAATTAAATTTTAAAAAAAAAGGATAAAATTCGTGTTCTCATGATCCTAGCTAAGAAATTATAAGTATTGAATGCTTCTTTTTGTAACTTCATAGGGTAGTAAAAAAGTTGACCGTGCGCACATTTTTAGAATGAAGAGCTTCCGCGTTTCTTGCAAAACGTACTTCGGTCAACGCTTTTACACCCCTATGAAGTTACAAAAAGAAGCATTCAATTCCTAATTAAAACACAAAAAATAAACATAGACGGGCAAGACTCTCAACAAGCTATCGTTAGCATATTCGAGTTAGATAAATGAAACAAACATTATGAATTGCAAATAAATCATGAAAAGTAATTACAGCACGGTAGATAGCCTATGTGCATTTGGCTTGTTTCTCGATGTTTTCTTCATTCTTCAAAAGGTAGTTTTAAAATATAGATGTTAAATCAGGTAAGTACGAACGCACTACCTTATAGGCTAATGACACCCTCTGTGACTTATGGTCCGTCATTTTCAGAAACAGTTTTTTGATAAGGTTGGCGCAAGAAGGCAAAAAATACATATATATTGACATTAGCAAGATATGATTCATCGAACACAAAAACATCATTGATTGTTAAAAGCCGTTTAGTTTTATCTATAAGGGAACATGGAACAATATATAATTAATCAAATGGTAACGATAACCAAACATGCAAAGATATATTTGAAAGGCGTAAGAATTTGGTATTTTTTAAATAATAGAACTCACCTTTTATAATTATTTGTCTATCATATTTATATCATCTCATTACAGGTATTAAGCATTTGAATAAATTACACATATTTATGTGAACAGACAAGGAAAATCCATAAGAAATATTAGTTAATTGAAGTACTTGATTATCCAATCTTATTTACCGCAACCATTTATGATAGTCTTCAGAATAGACAAAAATTAAATAACAGCATAACTGTGTAATGGTTTTAAAGTCCTGTGAATGAATATGTATGTGTTTGGCCTTGGGTTGGTTATTTCCATCAATTTCTTATTAATAAAGAATAGTTCTAGTCAACTTGTATACATGTAACAGAAATGGAGAAAAACAACTGAGTGACTGATTAAGCAAATAATCGACACATCCAATATTTAGTAGCCACTCCACTTGGAAGACTTATTCTTTATACTGAAGTTTAACTTGTAAAAACTACATATGTTGCATAGCTTCTACATTGTACATAGTTTGCAATATGTTGGGAGCCAGAACAATCATTTAGCAAGCATAATAAAGTCTTTTAAGACCATTGAGGTAAATTTTACTGCAAAATAAACTAACGATGGATATACCCCAATCATACTATGACAAATTATATACGATTTTTTAGAAGAAAAAAAACTTGCTTGGTGTAAAGAAGAAAAACCGAATGCGAAATACTACAAAATAAAGACTGATTATTAAAATGGAAGCTTTTATGTATAACATGCATATGTATTACACAATAGGTGACCCCATTTAAGATTTGATTTCTTATCTAGACAATACCTATACATCTACAATCGAAGTTTATAAAGTCATCTGCATGTGTTAAAAATGGCAACTTTAACAGTATTGTTTTCGTTGTGGATTGTTCAATTGAAACTGATGAACACAGAGGACAGGGTCCAGCACAAGCGTATTCTACTCAAGGATCCAGATGTTATAAATTCAAGGCTGATTAACCTAGAGAAAGCAATGCAGGACGTGGTTCGCCTAACCAAACAACTGCAAAATGTGCAGACAACTGTATCCCAACTGCAAACACAAAATACCCATACGCAGTCAACCATGGCCCAATTCGAAACCAAAAATACTAATATGCAGTCAACCATAACACATCTACAAACAGAGCTAACACAGGAAAAAGAAAAAGTATCTTTGTTAAGTGGTAAGACTATCGTGTATTTTTCCCTTTGACATAAATATTTTGTTATAAATAAATAAATATGGCAAAGCAGCCATAAGACTTGTGTTGCTGGTCAGTTATCTAGTCTCTCTTGAATTTGACGCTCTTATATGACTCATGAATAGGTTTTCCAAAAGTTAGGTATGTATGGTACACAACCAATTGTATTACACTGCAAACTTTAACTACATGCTGCAACTTATATTAAGCATTATTTTTTAATGAAAAACAAAATAAGATTATGGTATAGAAATACTATTACATTACTCTTCCAGGTAACGGGGGTTGAGCGTCGCAAACATGCTATAACCACGTCATGTTGTGTTTCTGCTATTTGGTTGTAGTCATCCGTGTGACCGAGCGCCAATCTGTATGGAATTCTGGCAATATTTAAAACAAAAAGGTAAATAAGGTTTAACTCATGTTTATGATAGCCCTCTCTTATGGTGAGAATAAAACACATCGCTTTTCAATGACTTTTACAGAAATTACGATCTTTGGAAATAACACTAATAAGCGCTCTCGAACCTACTTTTATATTGAAAATGCGCTTATGTCAAAGTTGAAAGCCGTATTGTATACTACGGATTTCGGATTGCCATTTTATGGACTTGCATACAACACTCCAAATTGACGAAGGGGTAAATCCGATTGCATACTTGGTTAAATATAAACAAAAACAGAATATTCCCTCGCAAATTTGAAAACAGAAAAAAGGAGGGACACTTTTTCATCCCACAATGTTTCACCATTTATTTTTAGTTTTTTTTTAATCAATAATTGTAAACATCCTTTAAAACAAGAATGTTGTTAATGTCAGATAGTTTTGCTTACCTTTTACAAAAAGTAAACCCTTAAAACGTTTTATACCTTTTAATCACTATTGGGTAGTATACATGTTATATATGTATTAGAAAAAAGTAAATTTAAATCAGAAAGGTCTTTTTCTACTGGCAAAATCAAAAGCGCAAACACATCAAACGAATGGAAAATATCCGTCATATTTTGGTACAGGAGCGGATATGTGTGCAACTATCAAGTACAGGCATATATATTTCTTCACTGCAACAAGTGTGTTACGATATTTCTCCACTCGAGACAGTTAAATTCTATTATTTTATGCGCGAGGCTTGCCGAGCTTTTTAAATAATTGAAATGTAACTGTTAATTGAAAATATATTTCAGATATATTGTCTATAATTCACTTTTGTTTTATTCTAAAATATATATAATATGTATTTCTCCAAAAAAAATATATTTTCAGTTGGAAAAAAAGTTGTAGTGTAATCTTTATACAAAGATTTGCCTAAAAGCTTCTGATTCCAAGTTTTATTGATATTTGTCGATATATGACCAAGTTTTAAGTTTATGGCGTTCGAGAAGCGAGAAAACATTTAAAGTTCATCTTTTGTGTACTCTCGACAGTGAGATCGCACATTCAAATTATATATAAAAAAAGGAATGTGTACCCTCGAAAGATGTCCGTAACGTCAAGAGTTAAACATATACTATGAATTTGATTGCCATCTTAATATACCATTTAGGTCATATTATTCATGTTTTGATGCCTAAAGGTTTTTTCTTCAGTTATATGTTATTTATCGAATTATATGTTAAAGTATTTACAATATATATATAGTTAGAGTGTTATAATAAAATATCTTTTCAATTTCTTTACCAGATAGGGGATCAACGTATATTCGCTGGGGATGTAAACAATGTAGCGGATTACGCACAGATATGTTGTACACAGGTATATACTTTAAATTCTTTTTTAGGATATATGTTTTATATATTCAAAAGATTTTGTTTTAAAAGTAATATGGATATTTGGGCGCAAAGAATTACATATAATTTGAATATGACCATCCTAGTTATTTCAAACAATCCAAAACTCTCACTGTAGAAACGGTCTTGTCCATCTTGTTATGAAAACGGTTTTAATTCCAAAATTTCACAAAAGAGCAATACCACAAATTATATTCTATAGTGATATCTATGTTAATATTTAGATGTTGCATTGTGTTGAATCATAAATGAATTTTCGTACATCAATCTACTATTAATCAAAACTATTCCTCCGTGCTTGTGTCTCATTGGCAATCATATATATGAACCACATCTCTTTGTTGTTGTATTATGAAGTCAGTATAATCATGATACCGGTAATTGTCTTCATTGACTGGTTTGCTGCATATTTTGAGTATTCTATTGTTTTAGGCTTTGCAGCAGGCCAAGACCATGTACGTTCTCATTATTATGGCGGTCCAGCTAATATGCTTTGTCTTCCAAACAATCCTGAACTAAGTAATAGAACAGCACCTGGTAACAGCTTCTTGTCTGGATCAGAGTACCAAGATGGACATTTTTTTGTTAATGGTGCATTAAATGAAGATGTTCCCTGTGCACTATGCAGAAGCGCAAATACTTCAGCAACTATAATGATTCCTGGAAGGATATCGTGTGATAGCGACTGGAAATTGGAATATCATGGTATATTAGCATCAGGTGCTTACAGCCATAAACCATCGTCATACATTTGCCTTGATAGTCACCCAGAATTTCTACAAGCTGGACAAGATGACAAAGATGGTCATTTACTGTACGCTACCACAACTAATTGTGGATCTTTAGCCTGTCCTCCTTATGTTAACAACATGGCTATAAACTGTGTCGTTTGCTCTAGATAAAGTATCAAACTTTTTTTATGAAAATAAAATTGAGAATGTGATAGGGGAATGTGTCAAAGAGACAACAACCCCTTCTAAAACGCAGAAAACAACCGAAGGTCATCAATGGGTCTCCAATGCAGCGTGAAAGATCCCAAACCTGGAGACGTGGTTCTGCTGACCTGCAAACAAAAACATATACTGTTTCAGTAATAATAGACGTCATGCTAAACTCCGAAATGTTTAAAAGAAACTAGAATTAATAATCAAACAAGACTAACTAAGGACAGAGGCTCCTGACTTAGGACAGGCTCACAATGAGCCGGGGTTAAACATTTTTTTTAGATCTCAACCCTCTCCCTATACCTCTCGCCAATATAGAAAGAACAAACACACAGCAATACGCACAGTAAAACTCAGTTGAAAGAACTCCGATTCGATTTCCGAATAGGTAACAAAAGAAAAGAAACAAAATGACAATGATACATAAATTAACAACGGACTACTAGCAGTTACTGACTTGCCACCTCCAGACCTCAATTGACCTAATTGAAAGATTATGTCCTCATCATATGACTATCAAGCACAATCCCTCCTATTAGGAGTTTAGTAGCATACCATCATAAAATATATGAGAAGAACATAACCTGTATGATGCCAACAACTGGTTTTGAAATAAGTATGTTTATTTTCGATGCAAAGACCCAAGAAGTGATTCAACGTTAAAGCCAAAATATGACATCTTTAATGACCAGACAACATAATCAGACCGTTATCCCTTATAAATTAAGTCTGTTTAAATGTTTTGTTAGCTTTGGAGGTGAATGTCGACATGTTTGTGCTTTGTAAAGAATATTACCATAAAAGATTGGATGTGAAATACCTGTACGTATAGGATATAAAAAAGAAGATGTGGTATGATTGCCAATGAGACAACTATCCAAAAAAGACCAAAATGACGCAAACATTAACAACTATAGGTCACCTTACGGCCTTCAACAATTAGCAAAGCCCATACCGCATAGTGAGCTTTAAAAGGCTCCGATAAGACAATGTAAAACAATTCAAACGAGAAAACTAACGGCCTTATTTATGTAAAAAAATTGAACGAAGAACAAATATGTAACACATAAACAAACCACAACCACTGAATTACAGGCTTCTGACTTGGGACGGGCACATACATAAATAATGTGGCGGGGTTAAACATGTAAGGATGTCTGCATGTTGACTTAAACTTACGAATGATTACCTTGTACCGATGATAAAATTAAGTAAATGTCTTGACTAGTTTTTGATATCGAAAACCTTTTGTTATAATTTTACAGGGATACATAAATTTCTTCGCTAAAATCTAATACGTTGCTACATACACGAGCAAATCGTACAAGTTGAGACATATGTACATAAATATATTGCATTCATCATTATTGTTTTTCATCTGCTACTATGACTGAGTGAAATTTGCATATCCAGTTTAATACTCATTGAAATGTTATACACCAAATCTTTTAATTCATTTCTTGATCTACTTTTGTCGGGAATTAGAATAAAAAGAACTTCAGTAACGTTGAATAACTACAAATTCTTCACACAAGAAGACAAATATTTTCCCTTTTTCTCGAAGGCCTTCATATGTGTTAAGTTTCTTCTCACGCTGTGTAATGTTTATTTTGGATATTTTTTTCTGACTTGCATCTGCTGCAAGGTAATGAAACACATGGTTGAAAACACATATGAACACACATTTGAACTGATAGAAAAGGTTATTTTATATATTAGTCAAGAACAAATAAACGATACAAGGCAATGTATATTCCATGTGTAATGCAATTGGATACATTGTACCAAGGTTAATGATTGCCCAAGTAGTCTTATGTTGACAGAATGTTATTTATTTATCAAAACCCTTGATTTGAGGGAAATACCAGAACTGTTTTTGAACAAGTTTTGTTATTTCAAAAATCGTTTTTTCACCAAATATTTTCAAATATATATTAAAACTTAAAACTTTAAACTTAAACATGGTCGGCTTAAAATTGTAAATGCCTTTGCAGATATTATATGCTTAATCGAAATTAAGTAACGACTTTTGTCCTCGTTTTCCGCAAAATATATATGACCCATATGTTCAATAAGACTGTATTTTTTATCTTTCCAATTTGGTTAGATTTTTAATCATATGCTTTAAAAATTAATGTCTTTTATTGAATAATTTAACAGTTTTTGCTTTTTATTATTTTTTTCAGGGCAAATTAGAGGTTAAACTTGTATATCGTTACTTTTGTCGACTAGTATATGTATATCCTTTGAAAAGCTGGTACAATTAATCATTTTGACAGATACGATTCAAGATGTACGTACAATTTCCCTTTCAATATCGAACAGAAAGGTAGAACAAAAAGAATACAGAAATTTGCGTATAATATATTAATGGAAAGATAACAGTTTAAAAATGTCATGAGTTCTATGTGTTGTTTCATTTTCTTTTCTGGATTTAACTTCTTCGGGAAAGATCAAACCTAACATAAAATTTAAGGGCGTATAAATACGTAAAAACGTTAGGAGCAAAATGAGCAAAAGAAACATTAAAAGAATTGCCAATTCATCAACTTAGAAGTGGACACTTAGTCTTCCAATATTTTGTTTATTCATCAAGACTTAATCATAAATATATGACCCATTGGTATTGAAACTAGAGGCTCTAAAGAGCCTGTGTCGCTCACCTTGGTCTATGTGAATATTAAACAAAGGACGCAGATGGATTCATGACAAAATTGTGTTTTGGTGATGGTGATGTGTTTGTAAATCTTACTTTACTGAACATTCTTTCTGCTTACAATTATCTCTATCTATAATGAACTTGGCCCAGTAGTTCCAAAGGAGAAGATTTTTTGTAAAAAATAACTAAGATTTACGAAAAATGGTTCAAAATTGACTATAAAGGGCAATAACTCCTAAAGGGGTCAACTGACCATTTCAGTCATGTTGACTTATTTGTAAATCTTACTTTGCTGAACATTATTGCTGTTTACAGTTTATCTCTATCTGTAATAATATTCAAGATAATAACCAAAACAGCAAAATTTCCTTGAAATTACCAATTAAGGGGCAGCAACCCAACAACAGGTTGTCCGATTCATCTGAAAATTTCAGGGCATATAGATCTTGACCTGATAATCAATTTTACTTCATGTCAGATTTGCTCTAAATGCTTTGGTTTTTGAGTTATAAGCCAAAAACTGAATTCTACCCCTATGTTCTATTTTTAGTCATGGCAGCCATCTTGGTTGGTTGGATGGGTCACGCCACACATTTTTTAAACTAATTACCCCAATGATGATTGTGGCCAAGTTTGGTTTAATTTGGCCCAGTAGTTTCAGAGGAGAAGATTTTTGTAAAAATTAACGACGACGGACGACGACGACGACGGACGACGGACGACGGACGCAAAGTGATGGGAAAAGCTCACTTGGCCCTTCGGGCCAGGTGAGCTAAAAAGATAAAACTTTATTAATTTTGTACGTATAGATTCACTTTCATCAGGAAAGCTAACCTTTTGAAGCTAAAATGTTGAAAAACATGAAAATGGTAGGAACACTATCCCACATGAGGCCTTAAAAGAATAGCCACTGTTATCTAATATTATCATTGCTGAAGGGAGATGGACAATTCACATTAGTTTATATATATATATGTCTAGCGGGACGGCTGCAGTGCAGGCGATTTGGTGTCACGATATCACAGTAGCATGGGTTCGAATCCCGGCGAGGGAAGAACCTAAAATTTGCGAAAGCAAATTTACAGATCTAACATTGTTGGGTTGATGTTTAGACGAGTTGTATATATATATATATATATATATATATATATATATATATATATATATATATATATCAACAGGGAATCTTAGATTATATATCTCCCAATTGATAATATTTTCCATGGCTTGTATTTCCTATCATGATTTCCTTGAAACGTGTTTCCTATTTAGTTCTCATGTGAAAACCAATTTTAATCCATATAGTATTACAATTGTCTATTTTATTGTTTGCATTTAATCATACAATAGTCCTTAAATGAAAATATTTCAAGTTTAACAACAATAGATATTTTTCAAATCAAGCGAACACGTATTGAAAATGTCTCTTTTCATACTAGTAAACAAGAATGACACCATAGTATATTATGTTACAACACCTTTTGATAATCATCAAGGCGATTGAAAACTATATTTGAGGTTTGAAACATAACACTTCGCAATCTGATATATATATATATAGTATTCTATTTTTATACACAATTTGTTTCACTGCCAACATTCTTGATTTGGTTGTAAGCATGTCTATTGTGTTATATTGAAAAATGAATAGAATAAAGTCAAAAGTTCAATTTAAACTAAAAGACAACAATAAAAACAAATATAAGTTGTGATTTCCTTAGTTGATAAAGTGAATGTAACGATAACTCTTTAGGTTTTTATTGTATTCCATGTCCGTAACAACATAGAGATATCGAAGAGATTTGGCCAAATTATTTATGTTTACCCTCTTCCAAATACATTGTAGAGCGGAAAAAAAGGATTCAGAACTAATATAAATTTTTTCCAGCTTACAGCAATGTACAGAATCAAAAGGACAAACGAATACTCAAAATATACGGTAGATTCAGATAGTGATGATGATTACATTGAAGATAAACAAAGCTTGAAAAGCTATCCTCAACCAAGACGCGCAATGACAATAGTGACAACTAGGTCAGCCCCTGAACAGCGTCCTAAGAGAATTGTCAAAAGGTATGTTGCTCCTCGAAAGAGAGAATTAGGAGGAGACCGCATTATGTATCCATCAAATCGATGCATTAGAAGTCTTAATTTAAAAAAGGAAAGTGAAGCTATTCTTTCTTCTGTTTATTACAGAGATAACGAACACAGTAAAGTCAAGGTCATTCGATCAGAACCTATAAATAAACGGATTAATGAAGCATGTTATTCGTCCCGAAAAAAGAAACCCGAAAAACTTTCATATTTTTCTCCGCCATTGCGATTTAATACCAGGGTAAATTCGGGAAGTGGAAGTTTAACTGGCTCTTCAACTGCTTACAGTGACAGTACTCATACCAAAGTGAAAACCAAACGGTTTGAAAGAAGAATTGAAAGTTTTTCAAGTTCATCGAAAAGACCCATCATACCTTATCACATAATTGGAAAATCCGCTGACAGCTTCGCAAAACGGATGATGATGACTGAAGTTGTATCATCTTTAAAAGATGAAACAGTTACCAAGGTGGTCGGTAGACCTGATGATATTCTTCAACATAAGATAGAATGTATTCCTCCAAAGGAAGTTTCTGACTGTCAAAAACAAGGAAGCAATCTGACCCATCAAACCCAACAGGTAATCAAAAACAATTCTGGTGTAAATTTTATCCGACCCTATAGTGAACTTTATGAACTAAAGGATCAAGTTGAGAACAAGAGTGATTCAGCGGATAAACCGAAATCTTGCAACAGAATAAATCAGAAAAAGTCTTTTGAAAATTACTCTTTTTCAAGATTGAGTGAAAGTTCCGAATCAGTTGAAAGTGATGGAAATACAACAGACAGCTCTGCAAATCAACATAGTGTCATGCACAAAACCACGTCTGCGAGGTCAAATCCGACAATATGTCTTCACGTGGACTACTCGAAAGTGTTAGAATCCAGAGAGAAAGAAGAACCCGACAACATTGAAGTTAAGATATATTACGATGAGGATTTTGAATCAATATATCCGAAGCTACATAAAAAAAGTCCAAAGTAAGTTGTTGATACAGATTTCAGACCACCCACAGAAATACTAGAACTGAAACATTTGACTTATTTGAACGTCATATTGTACCACAACTAAAGTTAAATAGTAAAAAAAAGATGTGATACACATCCCAATGTTGTAAGTTAAAATACAAAATGATTACTACTTTTGGGTTGACTTCTATATAAGTACCATCATTATCCCTTTGCTTCACGTTTGATTTAAGCTGTTTTGATCTGAACGTCACTGATGAGTCTTATGTAGACGAAATGAGCGTTTGGCGAATTAAATCCTAACTCTGGTACCTTTGATAACTATTTGATATATTAACGATGTTTCCTTACTAAATATGCATAGTTATATCTTTGTATATTGCTTTTAGTCTATAATTTAACCATGATTATCGGTTGAGCACTTAACCTAACAATGACAGATATGATATCAGTTTTCTTTTTGGGACCTTTTGATTTAGATGCAGTAAAAGTTCAGACGCGCCTGAAATAGAATATATACCAGAGCTTACATTTCATGACATGGTTTAATTATGTTATGCTATGGAACAAAGAGTTTACAACAAAAGTTTAAATGTTTAATGGACGCTTTAATAATTTGCTTGATCACCGTCATGAAATGTGTGTGTCAAAGATGACAACGTCCATGTATAAATTCAAATTGTTGTGCCAGTAGCGACAATAAAATCTGTGTTTTTCTCAACTCTGTCATCTTTAAATGTAACGCATAACTTTCATTGTAGTTGCATAAGCAACAAAAGTTGATAACTAGTCCGGAGCACATGAGTTCAATTATAGTTTTTGATGAGGTTTGTGTTCCTTGGTCTAAAGTTTTACTGTATAGTGAACAGTACTTTAGTAGGCTTTTTCACAAATTTTTTTTGCAATGTCATTGTTATTGTTTGTATCAATTTCTTGATATCTTGGTTTGTGTGTTTCTGCTTGAGTAAGAATGAATGTTACACAATGTGGAGTGCTGTACCACTAATTTTTACATGATATCTATTATGCTTGTATGTTTTGTTCGCACATTGTAATTTATATAATGCGAATTCAACAAGTGAGTTGTTTAGATAGCTATCAATCAAGGTTTAATCCAAAATTGTCAACATAAGAAAATGCCTGTACCAATAGTTATCAAAGGTACCAGGATTATAATTTAGTACGCCAGACGCGAGTTTCGTCTTTATAAGACTCATCAGTGACGCTCATATCAAAATATTTATAAAGCCAAACTAGTACAAAGTTGAAGAGCATTGAGGATTCCTAAACGTTGTGCCAAATACGGCTACGGTAATCTATGCCTGGGATAAGAAAATCCTAAGTTTTTCGAAAAATTCAAAGTTTTTTAGACAGGAAATTTATAAAAATGACCACATTATTGATATTCATGTCAACACCGAAGTGTTGACTACTGGGCTGGTGATACCCTCGGGGACGAAACGTCCATCAGCAGTGGCATCGACCCAGTGGTGTAAATGGTTATCAAAATTACCAGGATTATAATTTAGTACGCCAGACGCGCGTTTCGTCTTCATAAGACTCATCAGTGACGCTCATATCAAAATATTTATAAAGCCAAACTAGTACAAAGTTGAAGAGCATTGAGGATCCAAAATTCCAAAAAGTTGTGCTAAATACGGCTAAGGTAGTCTATGCCTGGGATAAGAAAATCCTAAGTTTTTCGAAAAATTCAAAGTTTTTTAGACAGGAAATTTATAAAAATGACCACATTATTGATATTCATGTCAACACCGAAGTGTTGACTACTGGGCTGGTGATACTCTCGGGGACGAAACGTCCATCAGCAGTGGCATCGACCCAGTGGTGTAAATGGTTATCAAAGGTACCAGGATTATAATTTAGTACGCCAGACGCGCGTTTCGTCTTCATAAGACTCATCAGTGGCTTTATATCAAAATATTTATAAAGCCAAACTAGTACAAAGTTGAAGAGCATTGAGGATCCAAAATTCCAAAAAGTTGTGCCAAATACGGCTAAGGTAATCTATGCCTGGGATAAGAAAATCCTAAGTTTTTCGAAAAATTCAAAGTTTTTTAGACAGGAAATTTATAAAAATGATCACATTATTGATATTCATGTCAACACCGAAGTGTTGACTACTGGAATGGTGATAACATCGGGGACGAAACGTCCACTAGCAGTGGCATCGACCCAGTGGTGTAAATGGTTATCAAAGGTACCAGGATTATAATTTAGTACGCCAGACGCGCGTTTCGTCTTCAGAAGACTCATCAGTGACGCTCATATCAAAATATTTATAAAGCCAAACTAGTACAAAGTTGAAGAGCATTGAGGATCCAAAATTCCAAAAAGTTGTGCCAAATACGGCTAAGGTTATCTGTGCCTGGGATAAGAAACGTCCACCAGCAGTGGCATGTAAGGACTATAACAGTTGTTAACCATTCGTTTGATGTGTTTAAGTTTTGATTCTAATATCTGATTAAGGACTTTCCATTTAATTTCCTCGGATTCTGGTGTGTTTGGTATTTTACTTTTTCCATACTTCTTTTGTCTCTGTTGTTCACTAACACGGCAGTTAAATAGTCTTTCTAACTTGGCATGATCAGCAATCAAACCATTTTCAAAGTTAAAAAGACAATCGTTTAACAGTCTACAGTTGACATTTATATACACTTATATCGATAATGTGAAAACAAATACGGTGCTGTGGTTAGACTCCAAATCAGACAAATATCTACTAGAGACTGAGCGACGTCGTTATAAGCAATACTTTGCCATCGTACAGTCACCAACGTCAATGTGCAAAACCAAGACAGTATAGTTAGCTATACCCTTACAATATATTTGAAGGAGTATCAAAAATTAAAAGAAAGTTATGTTCACCCCTTTTGAAGAGTTTGATACACCATCCAAATTGAAAAAGAAAAATACATTATTGAATTTACTCTGTCTCCAAAAACACTATTGGTAATATTCTTTATAGAAGAAAAAAAAGAAAAACTGGTCTCAAATCTTGTTTTTTTTTTTAAAGAAATCTTCATTTCTTCTTGAAATCTTCACTCTGGCAAAATTCTACATGCACGTTTATGATTACAATTTTGAAATAAGGGATAAGCCTTTAGGCTGAGTTCCATTATCATTTATTTCCAGTTACTTAATTACATATCACTAACCGTTGCAGATATGTAGCAAGGGAAATAATCAAAGTATTTAGTTTCAAAATTCTAAAGCACACTGACTGTTCAAATAGTCAGCTGTCTATATTTCACGATTGCTTTTCTTTTCATTTTACTTATCTCATGCTCTGAATATAACTGGATCAGTTGAGAAACTAGAGAATACATATCTTATCACTATTTGTTAAATCGTTCATTCTTAATCATGCACATATTATGTAGTATAGTGCTGGCATTACACGTCATTCATTCTGACGTTGTTCGTGCAAACAACAAAACTAGTTTAGAAAATAAGCGACTTTTATTAAATGACCCTGATGTTACGGCTTCGAGGTTGTCAAGTGTTGAGAAATCATTGCAAGATATGATTGGACTAACACAACACTGCAGAAACAAAATTCAAACATGCAGACAACCATAGCACATCTTGAGGCAACCCTCGTGAAGGAGACGTCTAAACGTTTGGATTTTCAGAAGAACCTGTCTCAACTACAAACCAAACTTGCTCAGGAGAAAGGTAAAGTTTCTCAATCATTGTTGCATGGTAATTAGCTGCATCCATCCGTATTTGATTTGTAAGTCTTTCTTTGGGGTTTTTAGCGGAATTTCCAAACGTTTGGATATATTTGTTAGATTGATTATAAACTGTATAAAGATAAACTGATCTTTGGTCCTTGATTCTACGAATAAACAAAATTCATACACGCTGTAGATAAAAAAAATTGTTTAACCAAGAACCCATTCAACTTTTAAATAGCTGTATAGTTAGGTCACAATTGTGCGGAAAATGTGCATTTCACCACGAAAAAATCATTTTGAAGGTAAAATAAAATTTCGGACTAAGAAGATAAATAAATAGACAATAAGTCTCTCAAGTAATTGGTACAAGATATGTTCCGGAGGTAAGCGAAAAGGAATTTTATTTCAAATGTTTCAATTCGACTTTTTAGCTGAGACAAAAGTAACTGGTATGAAGACTTAATATCTTAAATTCTAATTCACATGATAAGTGTTTAAATTTTTTCCTGTTTCTTGTACAAAATTAACTTTTGATCTATTTTGTTTTCTTTTGTTATTAAACCATTAACAGATCCAGGATCTACATATGTTCGTTGGGGACGTAAACAATGTGCTGGAGTAAACACAGACTTAGTTTACACAGGTAATGTATATGAACTTGTTTATTACTTACATTTATCAAAAGGGATTTTTTTTAATGACTCGTAGACGTTCAACAATTTGACCGTTGGATGTGTGCCGCTATCATTGTTTTTATTCTGCTTCCATTTGACGTACTGTAACGCTGTTAGGTAAAGGGTGTTACAAATTCAAATTCAAATATATTTTATTGCTAATCAAAGCGCCCGCAAGGAGCAGAACAATCAACATTAATTACATACAAATGATTACAAGTGATTCAATATGATTAAGATACAATGTTATAAATATATATAGTACGCCGCTAGATTAAAACTGAAGTGGAAAGGTAACACATGCCCACCGAAAGCTCTTTTTTTGAGAGCCCAGGTGGTCGTGTGGTCTAGCGGGACGGCTGCAGTGCAGGCGATTTGGTGTCACGATATCACAGTAGCATGGGTTCGAATCCCGGCGAGGGAAGAACCAAAAATTTGCGAAAGCAAATTTACAGATCTAACATTGTTGGGTTGATGTTTAGACGAGTTGTATATATATATATATATATACAACTCGTCTAAACATCAACCCAACAATATATATATATATATTTATTAAGACAAGTAGAAGAATACAACAAGCACAGTGTTTAATAATATAACTAGGTTAAAAAAAAGTCACTGGGCATTACTATATCTATATATCATTTAAGGAAACTTTCCTATATGAGGATAAATTTTCCAATAATTCTCCGAGTTTCTAGAGTATGAAAATATCTTCAGAGGACATTAGCCAAATAAATTGTGATTTAATATCTAAACCACTAAAATTTTCAAACCGTTGTTTTATTTCATTTAAAAAGTTGAAACGAATATTTGAAAGTTTGTGGCACTGAAGAAGAAAATGAATTTCATCCTCAACCTCAGTACCACACAATTTACAGATACGTTCTGACACTGTCAGATTTTTGTACCTTCCCCTCTCAACCTCTAAATCGTGAGCCCTGATACGGAATTTCGTTAAATAATGTCTATATCTAAAATCCTGCAAAAGGTAATTTTCTAAGCAAAATCTGCTTTTAAAAAGTCTATAAGTTCTAAGCTTGTTACCATATAGTTTATTGCCTCTGAAATCATTATTAAGCTCAGTTTTCCATATTAAATCATATTTTGATTGCATCATTTTGCATAAATAGTTTTTTAACTTCGTCTTTAAATTAAGTGCATAATTTTCATTGATGCTAAAGTATTTAAATAAAGTTTGAATACTGGTATACCAGCTCTTTTTCTGCTCATCATGTAGAGATTTTGAGAGGTTGAAAGCCTCTTTTAATAATAAATCATCAGATTTTTTTAAACGTATATAGTATTTAAACATAAAACCTCCAAAAATAAAGGATATCTGCCCAGTTCATCCATAACTGCAATATTTGTTGCTTTTTCACTTACTCCAAGTATAAATTTACATAAGCTTAAATGAGCCTTCTCTACTGCCAGGTCTCCACATAGTTTTTTGAAATAGTTATCCCCTTGAGTGTTTAGTTTGTGAAAGTTAATGTCACCCCATATTTCACTGCCATACATTAATACTGATTTAACTGTATGGTCAAAAACATGAAGTAGTGTTTTTATTTTTGGTTTATGACCTGAGAAACATTTTTTTTAGTTTAAATAAGGCCTTTAGCCCTTTATTTTTTTAATTTAAATAAGGCCTTTAGCCCTTTATTATACATTTCATGTTGGGCATCTGTAAATTTGCCATTAATACTAAACTTGACACCAAAGTAGGTATAATTTTTTGTGTTCGTTAGGGGGGGGGGGGGTATTATTTAAATGAAATTGAGTAGAAAGAAGTCTACCAGAATTACTAAAAATCATGACTTTGGATTAAGTAATATTAACTTCCAGTCCCCAATTATTGCAATAGATCTGTAGTTTATCAAGACATTCTTGTAGACCCCTAGGAGTTTCAGAAAGCAAAATTAGATCATCTGCATACATCAGACAATTACGTTTTGTATTATTTAGTTTAACTGGAAAGCAATCTTCATCAAATATATCTGGAATATCATTAACAAAAATGTGGTATAAGATGTATAAGATAATTACAGTAATTAATAAAACAGATATAGAATGTATTGTATAAAGGTTCATGAGACGACATTTCAACAACACAGTGTAAATGGTCGTGTCAAGTCTTTTCTGTCTGTGAACTTAAAAATGCATATTGTTTCTGCTCGAAATTAATTGAATAAGAATCTGTACTTGTCATATTGATTGTAGATGTTTCGGTGGTTTTTGTGACTTATGATAATACGGATGTTGCTTTTCTATCTAAGATGACGCGTATGAATTGAAAATAATACGAACCGCTTTCTGCTTTCTTCAATAAGGACGTTCAAATTTATAAACGTTTTAACAAAAACAAATAGTTGTAAATACATATAGCAGAGCAGCATACATGCATTTAACTTATTACATGTAAATACGGTTGTAACAGACTAGACAATCGAGCACCTAAAATCAAATGTATCTTACATTAAGACAATTGTACTATTACCAAAGTCACTATGATGATGTGTGATATATTTAAATCGTAATTGTAGGTTTTACAGCCGGACAGGAATACTTAACATCTTCAACATCTGCCGGAGGGCCTTCTAATATATTGTGTCTTCCAAATAATCCTGAACTTAGTAACCGAACAGCTCCTGGAAACAGTATTTTGGCGGGATCAGAATATGAAGAGGGAAATTATTTTATTAGAGGTGCCCAGGATGAAGATGCTCCATGTGCTCTGTGTAGAAGCAGAAACACTTCATCCGCTGTGATGATTCCTGGTAGGATAACGTGTTATGATGGATGGAACATGGAATATTATGGAGTTTTGGCATCTGGATACTACGGCCATAGACCGTCATCGTTCATCTGCATCGATAGTCTGCCAGAATTTATACAAGGCGGACAAGATAATAAAAATGGCTTCCTCCTCTATCCAACATCGACTAAGTGTGGATCATTGCCATGCCCGCCATATGGAGACAACCTAGCAGTAAACTGTGTTGTTTGCTCGAAATAAAAATAATAACTGTGTTTGTTTTCATTCTGTTTTCAAACTAAAAACATATAAATAAGAAATATTATTCTACTAAAGACCATAAAAAATGCATTAAAACAACGGTAGAAACTTGTTGTTCGATTGGTTTTAATATATACATTGGACTTGTCGAATATTGAAAAAGAGGCTAAGTTAACAAGTTACAATTACCTTAATACCTCATTAAAATATTTGTCGTGAATGACAAATGTGGTGCCAATGACGTTAAAAATTACTTTAACTAACACTACCCAATTGGCATCGAAAACATGTTGTATTTACTTCACATAATTCCAAAAGGTACACATATTATAATGCCATGATGTATGTACGTAATTTTCATATCTAAAATTGTACTATCCAATGTTCCACTCAAATAGACGTTTTCATTTTTTTTTTTCAATTCATGGTTGCACTCATGTATCAATAATAGAGCTTAAAAGCCTAGGTTATTGTTTATGCTGAAAAAGCTGTTTGAAATTAAAAATGGCGTGAAAGAAGTGACACACGCTGTATTGAACTTTAATATGTAAATCAGCTGGGTGGTGTCTACGACACAAAAAGAACATTTTGCTCAGTCATCTTAGATATAGATATTCTATAGCTCTTAACCGAACCTTAAAAATTGCTGAAGAAAATATTCCAACTTTACAGCTGAGAACTATTGTTTTAATAGCTTCCTTTTAATCACCACCATAAGGACATCTTAATCGGGAACATAAGCCACATTATATTGTATGAATTGAAGAAATATACTCCATATGAACGGGGATACAACATATACATAAAAGTAGAAATTTCGGTTCCAGTGGTTTCATTTCTTCTGATCAATGAAAAAATCAAATGAGGCCTTGTACATACAAGTGGAACATGTAGCACCGCTTTGTGCATCTTATTTTATTTACTGATTGGCATACTGTTAATTCAGATATAATTACGAAGTTTTTATTATTCTGAAAAAAAGGATAGAATAAATTAGTTTGGAAAAAATATAACCCACCATAATAGTATTTTTTCTTTGTAGCATTTTCTGAAATCGCAATGACTTATCTTGCATTTTGTTCTCTGTTTAATAATTCATACAAAAATGCACCCAACAATTTTTTGAATTTATAGAAGTTCAAATTTATGCTTTAAGAAAGGAATTTAAAATTATCAATTTTTCCTGTTTGGATTGACGTGTTGTTGTTTGTTGCACTTCTATGTTCTGGTATTTTTCTTATAATTGATGTGTATCCCTCCGCTTTAGTTTGTAACCCGGATTTGTTTTCTCTCAATCGATTTATGACGATTTATAACTTTTGAACAGCGGTATACTGATGTTGCCTTTATTTGTCGGTGGCTATTGATATCACTTCAAATACCTAATTGTTTCACAAATTTCAATACAATTTATATAAGACTTCAGATTTTGGCCTGGAGCTTAACATTGTAAGTTTACTTGTTGTTTCTGATTAATAAAAAAAAAAGCGCAGACTTGCCGAGGAGTATTTTCCATTACAACAGATGAAATCCTATTTATTTCTGTAGATTCATCATAATTTCTGTAATCGATGGTCAGTCTTTTTTCATGATTAGTGAAAGGTATTGCCGATCTTCCATGTAGCCGTGTCACTCATGATCAAATTTCGAATTTAAAGAATTGTATCGACGGTGCTATAAGGGAAAGAAAGATAGTAATTTGAAGTAACAGATCAACTATATAGATGTATATATGTTTGGTATGAAAAACAAAGTTACTTGTATGTGTATATTTCGACTATGGGTTTTTAACTATGTTTCTTTTTTGTAATAATGACTTCTGGTATGGGAGTATAAATTAGATATGATAAAGTGTGTTCATACTTTGCCAACAAGTAGTATAGTATAATTTGCGATATGTTCAAAAATATGATAAAAATGATAGTCAACAAGCTTCTTCACAGTCAAGCTCTAGATTATGAAAATTTCTGTTTTATAGATCCTCCCCACCACACACACACACACACACACACACACACCAAATAATACGCTAATTTTAAAACATTGAAAATCAAGTAAAGTTAACTTTCGATTGTAGAAATAATAGTAATGATATGTTTAGATATTATATATTTTATTTAATTCAAAATTCACATTGATAATTGCATTCCTGCATCAAATTTTGTTGACTTGATTATAATACAGAACCTATTGTGCTGTGCTATTTTATATGTTAAGACAACGAAAGACACCCGTATTACCTTAAACATGATTAAAAAAAATAAATGTACAAACGTATAACTATAAATAGGATATTATGATCATCGATTAACAATAAAAAAAATTAAAGTATATTGATTTACTTCCCTTTCTCTGATAAACAAACGTATACATTATTAGTATTGAAATTGCAGTTTAGTAGTACTGCACTACTACTAACACACTATATAATTGTCTTGGAACTGTCTAAGTGTAAATAATATGGATATTTAAGGTAGATCATAAGTAAATATTTTTTGAGACAGAATTTTCTTATACTTAGCCAGAATGAAGATTTTAATATGCTCTTTTCAAAAATATAATAAAAAGGATGGGTCACCGTCCTATTTTTCAAGCTATGAGTCGTTGAAAATTGCCTAAATTTGGTTAGAGTGTTCATGGAAAAACACATTTGTGTGCATAAAAAAAATCTATGAGATAGAATTTTGAAATAAATTGTGAAAAGATAGGTTTTGTAATATGTTTTAAGAAAATAAAATAAAAAAAAGGTGTCAACGAACTTGTTTTCTTGCTACAAGTAAAAAGAAAAAAATTCCCTATCTGTCCAGTATAATTTTTTCTAAAAGAGTTATCTTCCCTTAAATGGCTCGTTTGAAAAAAATGATTCTAAAAGCAAGAAAAATGATATTTGTTTAAATATTTTGGATTATACAATAAATTGCCAAGTTTTCTTTATATTTTTGAACAGTCTATAACCATTAAATTGCAAATCTGTCTTCAAATTTGCAGATTTAGGCAAATAACTAGACCGATTTTTTACTGTGATTGTTCAATCCAAGATGGCGGTATACCATGAATCTACCTTAATTGAAAAATATATTCGATATTCTATTGCATGTTTGCATATTGAAGAATATTGGCTACTGTAAATTCACAATGATTGACCTTTGACACAAATACACCCCCTTTCTTAAATAACAGCAAAAAAAGTCAAGAAGCGGCCGGTATTTTTTTTATGGGAAAATGATTACATATAAAATTATTTCTAAAAGTAAACGTTTTCCAAGCAGTACAATGACAGACGTTCATTATAGCATATGAATAAAAAGTTATGTGGAACAATTACATCGTAACCTAGCTTACAACATACTAGTAGACATTTATTGTAAACTTTGGTTACTTTCGGCCGATATAAGACCCAATTTATGCACAGACCAGACAAATCTTTAAATTAAATATAAATGTAGTAGAGTATTGACGGAATTATAGTATAGTAATTGTCTGATTTGTTATAATCAAAAGAATTTTTGGCAAAGATATATCAAGATATGCACGTATCTATATGTATTATTCTGCTTTTTGCTCGCTTATCACGCGGACTGGGTTAAGAAGAGCGAAGGATGTTGGTTCAGAGATGGAAATTAGAAATCGCGATTAAATGAAAACGTCATCAACTATACCAGGCTTATTTTTTTGTATACACTAGATGAGCGTCTCGTCTTAAAAGACTCACCAGTGCCGCCTGATCCAAAATATTTGAATGGCCAAAAAAGTACGAACTTTACGAGGATTGAGGTCCCAAAATCCGTAAAGGTTTTGCCTCGAAAACTGCTAAGGAAATCTGTTGTTTGGGTAGACAATTCATAATATTGCGCACAAAAAGCAGTGTTCATATTGATTTCACATGGACATTGGCTCATCTTTATATACAAAAATGTAATATTTCCCACAAGTCGGTAAATATCAATCCATGATCATCAACAGACATCACGACAATGATATTCACCAAAGCTATCAAGCAATTATTTACCTTCAAATAACTACAACAATTTCACAAATTTTGATTACATGCAGTGTCATTCGTTACAGCGATAAGCGGAAATGACCGAGTAACAGTAAATATAAAAAGATAAATAAATGAATCAATATATGTTGAAATGTAACATATATTAATTTTTTTTTTCTTCAACAAATTCATTTTATTAGTTGGTACATTTAAACGCAATATGTGTATTTATTCTGACCAAAAGATCAGATCACCATCTTTTGTTTTATAAATAAATAATAATGACCTCAATACATATACAGTTTACAACACATATACAATTACATCATTACGCTTTTAAAAACCATCATTTAGGTTTGAAACAAAACACTGCGTAATCTGATATCTATATTGTTGTAGACGAAATAAGAATTTGATATATTGCCAAAATTCTTAAAAACAAAAGATGACGGTCTAATTTACCAATATTATTAGTTATAAGCGTGTCTATTGTGTAATATTGAGAGATGAATATCATTTCAATATGTCAATTTAAACTTACAATAAGAAAAACATATGTTCTTTTTAATTTCCGTAGTTATTGAAAGAGAACAAACTATCAGTCTAGAAGTGTGCTTGTACATCTTGGTAGACGATTGCCATATTTAAGACTGGAATTGTCCTTAACAACAAAGAATTACCAAGAAGACTTACATCAAGACATCCGTTTCACTTTCTTCCAGATACAAATGTGAAACGAAATGGATTTATAATGAATCAATATAAAACTACATACAAGCTACCAGTCGCAAGCAATATGTGCAAAGTCATAAGGACAAATAACTACCCAACATATACGGATGATTCTGATAGCGATGATTATTACAATGAAGATGAACGAGTTGTGTACAGCTATCCTCCACAGAAGCGCATAATAAGGATAGTGCCAATTAGGAAATTCCCCGAGAATGGTGATATAATTTACAAACGATATAATACTTCTGCAAGGGAAGAACCCGAAAGAGAACGTATTATGTATCCTTCAACAAGATTAGTCAGAAGAGTAAATGTGGAAACTGGATCTTCTTCTTCTGATTATGACAGAGATAATCCACATTTTAAAGTCCATGCCTTTCGACCAAAGATAAGAGATGAACGGATTGATAAAAGTCTTAATTTGTATCGGAGAAAGGAATTTGAAATAAAATCATATGTGTCTCCATCCTTGATCACCAGAGTAAAATCGAGAAGTGGATGTGAAACTAAATCTTCAAACGATGACAGTGATAGTAAACACACTAAAGTGCGGGAAAAACGGTTCACGCGAAGAAAGGAAAGGTTTCAAAATTCATCTCCAAGAGATGACAGCACGCATCAAATCATTGGGGAATCTTCTGATAGCAAAGCAAAACGAAATGAAGTGAGTGAAAAGGTGATTTCTTCAAAAGAACATACTGTTTATATGGTCAGCAATAGACACAATCATCATATTAAAAAAAGGAAAGACAGGTTTTCACGAATTGGAGTTCATGGGGGCCATCAACAAAGAAACAACGTGACCCATCAAACCAAACTGACAATAAGTAAAAATACTGGTTTAACTTTCATCCGACCCTATAATGAAGTTTGTGGAAACAACGGAGTAATCGAGACAAAGGAAACTTCATCAGATAATCATCAATCTTACTCGAACTTAATTAAAAGGAAAGAGTCTTTAGAAAGTGATTCGTATACCAGCTTTAGTGACAGTTCGGAATCAGACAAAAGCGAAGGGAATACAACTGACAGCTCTAAAAGTCAGCAGCATGACAAAAATAAAATCAAGTTTTCAAGGTCAAATCAGACACATTGTGTTCTTGTTGATTATTCGAAGCTTCTCAAATATAGGGATGGCATAGTAAAACCACTTCCTAGAAACACAAAGATGAAAAACACGTTAGAGGAAACATACAACATCAAAGAAACACTAAGAATCGATTCGGAAATGAGGAAAATAGCTGAAAGACGTAGTCAGTTAGAAGTATGGACATAATATTAGAACAGGGTTGACAATGACGAAACATTTTTTTCAGAATAATATATAAAACTCAGTTTTATATGCTTGGTTAACTCAGAAACAAATGCAATTTAATAAATAAAAACGAGACGAAGACCCTGATTATATTGAATATTTATTACGATAGTAATTTTCATTAGTAAACAAATTAATGTCCGAAAGTCATTTACAAAAAGCTCACCAAGATATTATTTTTTTTTAGTTTTAAGTCAATTTCCAATTTTCGATGCGTAAACATAGTACTGTTCAGACAATTCGGTTGTAGTCCATTCAGACATGTTCAGTTCATTACAAGCCAGTTTTAGCGGTTGGTACTTACCTGAACAATTCAACAAAACATTGAATTGTCTGTAGAGCTACTTAGAAGTATTGAATTGACTGCAATCAATTGTTTAAACAGTAATGAATTCACAACAACCTTCTTGTTTTGGGTTATTTATTCAAATTGTGTAAAATTTCACCCTCAAATGTATATGGAGTACATATCTCTCAGTTTATACAATATTCCAGAGGTTGCATATTCTAACATGGTTTTTTTTTTATCTTGGAAATTTGATTCTCACAACAAACTATTAAAACAAGAGTTCATAGATGTACAGTTTATGTCTTTCTTTCCAACAAATTAACGGACGCTTTACAATTTGACTTACCGATATGGTTTAGATGTGTCACGGATGTATTCCAATTGTCGAATATGAAGACACGATCCAATCTTGTTATCCTCGATTATGGTATCATCCAATGCAACTTATATCACGTGCACGTAAAGCAAAATTACGACCAAAGTAGGTAGAAAACTAACATTTCGACATCGTTCGTCGAACAAACACAACTTTATTTGCCTATCGTTATTTGTGCAAAAATGATTAACGTTGGCTCATGGCACAACATGGTGTAATTCTGGGGAAATATAACCTTTCTTTTACAAAACCTTATGCAAATTATGAAAAAACGTTAAATATGTTTGTTAGATAACATTTGATCAATGGTATGCGTACAATGTAAATTTTTTAAATATAATATTTACCATATTAACATCAGTTTATTCAAACAAAATTGATTGACACATCTATGCAAAAGTTTGTAGCTTTTGCGACAAATTAAACGTTAAACTTTTCATAAATGAAAATGAATACAAAGGAATGAAATGAAATGAAATCTCAACAATCAAAAACAAGATAAAAAAGGATCCAAATCGTAATGAAATGACCAAAAGGTACACATAATATACAGTTACTACCGCTTTAGGAGATTTTAGCAAACGATTATATCAACTAGCCCGATAAAAAGTATTAATGGTCAACGATAAACCAACATAGTAGTAACAGCTAACAATAAACCAAAATAAACTGTAATGCCATTTACCAACAAACTTATCAACAAGGAACTATCATTGAAAGCACATGTAAAAATTATGACCAATCACATAAAGTGATTTCAAATAACCGTCTTCTTGTAAGTTGATGCATTTAGATTGTTAGCCTGGTGCAAAAGATTGAATGTCACTGTTCAAATTCGGATCTCAATATGATTGTGAAACTATCAACGCTTAACTAAGAAATTGCCGTACATTAATTTTTATTCGAACACAAGATATGTGAAGATTGCACTAAACGATAAATTTTAATCGTTAAAACTTTACTAATATTTTATTCTTGTTTATATTTTTTTTTCATTGATAAAAAAAAACTGAAACCCAATTATAAACCAACGTATAATGATGCCGAAAATTAAATTGTAACCATCATATGTTAATAAAATAAAAACCTCTTTTGCACACACTTAAAAATATCATGTCAAAATATGTCCTCCGTCCAGCTTAGTTATATGTCAACGTAAACTTCGAATCAAATAGTAATCACTGTTTCTTTTTTTAATTCATGACTTGTCAACATGACTCCATCAATAACTCATTTTGCATTCAGATGTTATAAACATTAACCAGTTTATCAAAATAAGCACTGTGGAACAACGTATCAACTATTTGTTTTCTAGATCCAACGATAAACAAACATAATATCAACAAATAATTATCAACCGACATAAAACTTAAAGGCAATGTTTGCCACACGTAAAGTCAACAAATCATCTGGAAACGTCTACCGTTAGTCCAACGTAAGCAATATGTTGAAAAAACAAATGCACTATTCAAAATCACTATACTATATAATATTTGGCCCAACGATTGGACAACGTCAGTAAACACACGGTTATTTTCAATTTGGGTCAACTTTGGGCAAAGGTTAATTATTCACAATACAAGTCAGTTTGTGTTACTTTTTTCCCTGCACCATTCTAGAGTTCCTCACTGCTTTTTCCTGCACCCACTTTTTATGTTAAGTTACTAGCACAATCTTATTGGTTACAAATAGATAAACTATGATGTCTTTAAAACGTTTATGAGACAGAATCTCCACAAAAAATAGAAATAAAAATGCGTTTCCTATGCTGCTTAATTACCCTTTCGTTGTCAAGTACATGTAACATTCATTTAAAGTAACTTTTCGTAATTTACCAGTTTCTCAACTACCATATGTACCAGTTCAGTTTTGTTCCCGATATCATTGAATAGCAATACCTGAACGTAGGAAACCGTATTCTATAACGATACCATCTGTACATGTCGCAATGTTTATCTTTATTATAAAGGCTATGTGCTACAGGGAAAACGGTAGTATTTAATTTTCCCAGCATTAAGTTGGCCTTTTGTGTACCCAAGGCAGGTGAAGGAAGTCAAATTAGGAGCGCTGTGATTGGATGTAAGGGTACAATATATTTTTTATTTATCTATGAATAACTGCAGTGTGTATATTTACAATATAAATTTTAAAACCTATTGAAATATTTTCTAGAGAATTATTCGAAAAGACTTGCAAAATTTCATAAATTTGGTGCAAAATGACGGTGGGCATAGATAACATAAACAAGCTCCGTTGAAAGTTGGTCATGATACTATTTGGCTTTAATTTTTAAAACAGAGTAATAAAGTACTAACACAACATATAACTGTTTTATCCAGGTTTTTATCTTAAAAAGTGGTAAATTTAGAAAATGTTAACATTGTCACCTATGGCAGAATAAATAGTACCGTTTTCCCTACAAAGGTAGTCTTAATGAAGAAATTGACATAAAACATGAAACACAAAAGTCCTTCGTAGTTAAAATAAACACTATTAAAGGAAAGTGAGAACATAGAATATTATTCAAACAAATCAAGATATTATAAACATGAGGTACACGCCTATTGTTATTTTTTAAACTGTGTTTGGTGAGATACGGATTGTAACCATACTCCTTACTTACTATTTATTTATAGTGGTATATAGTTAAATCTTCAAAAGCTAAACATATTCATAAACTTCATATCATCTCAACTCGATTGCTTTTCTCGCTTTTGCCGTACCGGCACTAGCGAGAAAATTGATCTCGTTAAGATGATCAATAATAATCTTTAAATATAGTTATAACACAAGTATTAGACCAGAATAATGAACATGGATCCTGGAGTCAAGTTGAAAGGAAAGAAAAGAAAGAGAAACCAAAAGTATTGCTAGTTGGAACATCTAACACTGAACAAATTAAAACAGAAAGATTAAGTGCACAATTTGATACAATGAAGAAAATAGCATACCATATTGATCAAGCAGAAAAGGTTATTGATGAACTAGAAGAATCTTATAACCCGGATGTTATCGCCTATCATATATTGAGCAACGAACTTACGAAAAAATCCTCATCAGAATGTGTCTTACAACTTGAGAAACTTATACAAAAGACTAAAGAAAAAAGGCCAGACTCAAAAATAGTAGTCTCCTTGGCAACAAACCGAAGTGATGAGCGCAAATATAACTTAAAGGTAAATACCGTGAATTCCCTAGTAAAAGAAATGCACGAGGAATCTAGTGATTTCGTTATTTGCGACAACCATAATCTGTCAGTTTCTGGTGAAATAAATAAAAAGTTTATAAATAATGATGGCTATCATTTAAGTGATGTAGGTGTAAAAGTTCTTGCCGCTAATATCAGGAAGTGTGTGGATCAGATTCTAGGTATCCCATTCATCAAACGCAGAGGGCCTGTTAACCGTAAGCCATGGCAAAAACCAAAAAGAGGCAGTTAAATCTATGCGTGTGGAACGTTGATGGTATAAAGACAAAAGATTTTGACAAATTTAATGATTCTAGTCTATTGAAACAAATAAGTTTATATGATATTGTAGGTCTAGTAGAAACTCACAATAATAAATCATTTAGCTCACCTCTATGTAACTATAAAATTTATCATAATTTTAGAAATCAAAATGAAAAGTCTAGAAGACTTTTTGGAGGTATAAGCGTTATGGTACGGAGGTCAATATCTGCAGGAGTAGCCCCCCTCCCTATCACAAATTCAAATTTTATGTGGTTTAGATTAGACAAAAACTACTTTTCCCTTAATAGAGACTTATATATATGTTTTCTACATATACCCCCTGAAAACTCTACTTATTCTATTAAAGAAGGGGACCAATTTATAAATGATATCACAAATATGTATGATAAAGGGGACATTGCACTGTTTGGAGATTTCAATGCCCGTGTTGCTGTAGATGTTGACTTCATACCTAATGATAATTGTTCAAAATTTATGCCTGATGAACATTACATTGAGGATGTACCATGTACTACTAGAGAAAGTCAAGATCAGGTAAGATGCAACAGAGGGAAAAGCTTGATTGACTTATGTATCCAAAGTAGACTAAGAATCCTTAACGGAAGGACATTAGGTGACTTGTCTGGGAAATTTACAGCCCACTGTTCCTTGGGCAGTAGTGTAATTGATTATATAATTGGAAGTGAAAGTATTTCACATAGATTTTTATGTATGAAAGTCCATGATTTTCAAAAATCTATTTCAAATCATTGTTTGTTGTCATGTATTCTATCTGTAGATTTTGACGAACAATTAAATTCTGAGACAACAAAACTATTTCCACTTCCCCTAAGATATAAATGGACTGATGGGTCTATTAGCAAATTCCAGGAAGCGTTGGCTTGTCCCTCTGTTGCATCTAAACTTGAAGAATTTAATAATTGTAATATAAGTTTAGATAAAAATGGTATTGAGAAAGCTGTTGTTGATATGACCAATTGTATTTTAGAAGCTGCAAATATTTCTCTAAAGGCAAGGAAAGGGGTCATGAGAAAAAATAATAAGAAAAAGAAAAAACCATGGTTTACCCCTGATCTACATGAAATGAAAACTTCGTTAGATTATCTAAGTAAACAACTTACCTTTAGACCTTTTGATAACCAACTTAGACATAAATGTTTTTGTCTAAGTAAGCAGTATAATAAACTAAGGAAGGAAAGGCGACGGAACCATTTTAAAGATATAGTTAATAAAATGAAAAACCTCTCTACAAAAAACCCCAAACAGTTTTGGGAAATTGTTAATACACTCAAATTTTGTGACAGTGAAAAAGAGGAAATACCAATTACCCCCAGTGTATTACTGGATCACTTTAAGGAGTTAGATAAGGTCTCAGGTGAAAAATCTTTAATTAATGACTATTTTAAGAACTGTCTAAATACAACTATAATTCCTAATGGAACAGATATATTAGACAACCCAATCACTATAAAAGAAATTAGTAAAGCTTGCCTAAAGCTTAAAAATAATAAAAGCAGTGGTCATGATGGTATTTTAAATGAAATGATTAAGTATGGCCAGTTCGCACTGATGCCATCTTTGATTAAATTATTTAATAGTATTTTGTCATCTGGTATTTATCCAGAAAGTTGGTCAAATGGTATAATAATCCCTATTTTTAAACAGGGTGATAATCATGATCCTGGCAACTATAGAGGAATAACTATAACTAGTTGTATGGGCAAAGTTTTCAACTCCATTTTAAATACACGACTCGAAGAATTTCTTAAAGTTAATAACATAATCGCTGATGAGCAAATTGGGTTTAAGAGGGGATGTAGAACTTCAGACCACATCTTTAAGCTTAAAACTATTATAGATAAATATTTAAATAAGTCAAAAAAACTTTATACTTGTTTTATAGACCTTAAAAAGGCATTTGACTCTGTGATCCACCCTGCCCTTTTATTAAAGCTTGCAAAAGCTGGTATTGGTGGGAAATATCTATCTATTCTACAATCCATGTATACAAATATTGGATTAAATGTAAAACTTAACAATGAAAGTATAACCGAAGCCTTTCCTTCAAATATTGGTGTTTTTCAGGGAGACAACCTTAGTCCTAACCTGTTCAATGTATTTATCAATGATATCACCAAGATATTTGATTGCTCCTGTTCACCAGTTTCTATGGGAACTAAATCTATTAACTGTTTGCTATATGCCGATGATTTATTGTTGATGTCAGAAACTAAAGAGGGTCTTCAAAATAGCATGAATAAAGTGTTTGAATATTGTAATGAGTGGGGACTTGGCATCAACTATCGAAAATCAAAAGTACTTATATTCAATAAGGGAAGTAGAATTCCTAAAGTTAATTTCTACATTGGTGAATCAGAAATAGAAATTGTAAAACAATACAAGTATCTTGGTGTTATATTTACTGCAAATGGTAGTTTTAATAATGCGCTAAAGGACCTATACACCCGAGGCCAAAAAGTTTTTTTCAAAATAACTAATGTATTTAAAAATATGTCTTGTGATGCAGAACATTTTTTGTATGTATTTGACCATACTGTCAAACCTGTACTTTTATATGCATCCGAGATAGTGGGGATGTTTAAACCCTCTTTAGATGATAACTTATTTGAAAAAGTTTATAAATATCTCCCATTGGAGAAACTTAATTTGTCTTTATGTAGATATATTTTATCAGTTAATAAAAAGACAAGCAAATTGGCCTTGTATGGTGAATTAGGTCGATATCCAATTTATATTGATATTGTTTCGTCTATGTTAAAATATTGGACTAGACTTGAAAATGATAAAACAGGTGATAAACTTTTATCTCATGCACTTGCAGAGAATCTACTCATGATTGAAAATAATCAAAATTGCTGGTTAAGCTCAATAAAAAATATTCTCAAGAAATTTAATATGTTCAACTCTAATGAGTCAGAATTAACTCAATTACATGTTTCTATGAAAAATGGTGATATCCAAAGGATAATAAAATCTACTAAAAGTAAGTTTGAATCTAGATGGTTTCAACAACTTCAAACCAGTGAGAAACTGAGAACATATAGAACTTTCAAAAACATTTTCAAATTTGAAAATTATCTTGTTAATATTTGTAACGAAAATGATAATATTAACATGAGTAGATATAGAACCAGCAATCATAGACTGCAAATTGAATTGGGTAGATATACAATACCAAAAACACCTGTTAATGACAAAACATGTAAGAACTGTTCCTCTTGTGAAGTAGAAGATGAAAAACACATTTTATTAGATTGCCAAAAATATTTTACTATTAGGCAAACCTATATAGACATTTGCTATAATAAGAATAGTTCAAAACTGAACACAGATAACAAATTTATTTGGCTTATGAGTAATGAACATGCCAATGTATGTAGAAATATATCTAGATTTCTAAGTTTGAGTATATTTTACAAAACTGATAGCAAAGCAACAGAAAAATTATCATCTTAGTGTTCTGTCATATATATATATATATATTTATTTGTTGTATGGATATGGTAACTTAATAGAGTATTTACATAAGAACAGGGTTGTCTCCCTTGATATTTATCATACCATATAATATAATATTTCCTTTTTTATGTGTGTATTAGATCTCTTTGTCAGCTATAACTCTTTCTCAATATTTATGTACATATGCATTTATATTGTTCATTTTATGCTCTTAGTGAGTTTTCTTGAATAAAATAATTTGAATTTGAATTTGAATTTTAATATTAATATATGTATACAAACTAATTTTAAACACCAGACATAAACAACATAACATTTCAAGTGTATTGATTTACTTCCCTTACTTTTTATCAGAAACGTATTTATAAATTATTTATGTTGTAACTGGCAGTTTTATAGTACTACAGATTTGCACATTACAATTTCTAGCAGTGGTGAGTTACCGAGACTTTATATACATTTTGCATATGGTTAAGGCTTGACGTTTAAGTGTTAAATTTTGAATATTTTTTTACATGAAAGCGAAAGCAATGCTTCTAACTAGGGACATATAATCAATAATTAACAGTTTACATGCAAAAAATTATTAAAGCGAACAGCAGAAACAAAGTAATTATCCACGTTTAAATAATAATGGTCTTATAACATGTATAAGTGAGAATTGTATGTGTATTATGTTGGGAGAATATAATTAATATTTTATTTTATGTTAGGAATATACAACGCTGTGAAGTCACGATGGCTGCTCTGAGACACAGCTTTTCTAAGGTTACAGATAACGCATTCCCCCCATGCAAATGTTACCAGTATTTGAGCAAGAAAAGAAGCGGCCAGTATTTTTTAATGGGAAAATTATTACATATTAAGGTATGTAAATTACATAACAAGATGAATGTTTTGTTATATCACTTTAAGATAGATGATCGAAACGTTGGTCATGTATTTCAGATAAAATTTAAAATATATGTAAAGTCAATCTTAATTTTAGCCATGATTTATTAGTCGTACTACGTGTAATAATCTTGACAACTTACTTTACATATATTTTAAACTTTAAGCACATCAATATCAAGAAACAAATTATCACACAACGACATACAAATCCTCGAAAAAGTTTACAATGCACTCTAAATATTGCTTAAGTTACATAATAGATAAAGAAAACAGGCGTTTAACAACCATTGTAATAATATGTATCAATTATAGTATACGAATAAATAATGAGAAAGTTTGATTTTTCTACCTTGTAACATAACTAGCTAACTAAATATTGTACAGTTTCACACTTAATTTCATTCTGAAAGACATAAGACTAACGTTATTTATATGTAGTAAATAAACTTATCATAGATACCAGAATTAAATTTTGTATTTAAGCCAGACGCGCTTTTCGTCTAAAAACAGACTCATCAGTGACGCTCGAATCCAATGAAGTTAAGAAAAATCCAAATAAAATACGAAGTTGAAGAGCATTGAGGACCAAAATCCCTAAAACTATTGCCAAAACTTTACTTTACAACATATTATAAAGTTATATTATCAGTTGTTACATGTAACTGACCCTAGATATTACATTTATAATATGTTTCACACTCGTAGCTTTATTATTCTTCTTAAACAGTCCAGTTAGAATCGGGATGTCGAATCTGATGCCTTGTATGAGTATAGTGCCATGCTTTCTACACATTAAGAACCCTTGCAACAACTCTTTGACGGATCCGTATGTGGCCAGTAGCAAGGCCAAATTTCTATCCCTATCCAATATAGCACTATTTTCCAGTGGCAGTCGAAATTAATTAATTAATTTTCCTTAACATCTTCATTTACATTCATATAATAGTTTGTTTTTAATTCTTTGTATTGTGTTATTAAAGATCTGTTTGTATATATTTTGTTCTACTGTTATTGTGAATTTTAAAGTTTCACAAACCTTGGTTTGAGGTCTCTTTTGGAACAAAATCTTTAAACTTAAGCTCATCGGAAAAATGATTGTTTCGGTTTTCTGCAAGGTCCCGTGGTCTCCTGTAGGTCATTTAGACTTCGATTGTAAGTTTCAAAAATAGAATTTATATTTATGAATTGTTTCACTTTGTCCGCATGGTACAATTAAAAGATATTTTCAAATAGCCAATACTGTTCTCATACTTTCTTCATATATTTATTGGAGAATAGGATTATTAATGGATATTAAATTCAAAATCGTACCCCTATTAATATTCGGTTTAAAACGTTCTAATTGGCTAAAAATGGTAAACCAATATAAACTCGGCAAATTGAATGATAATATTTGCATATTTTAGTACAAGCAATGCAGTAAGCAATTGTATCTTAGATTATAAAGTGGCAATCTATTATAATAGAAAAACAAAGGATATGGGGTATATATCCATGTCACAAAATCAGTACATACACTACGAAAAACACAAGCAAAAAGCAAAAGAACAGCGTTGTATTGCTATTCTATATCTCAAAGTAACCGCAAGGCCTTAAACACGGAACAAAGAACTTTCTTTTTTTTTTTTTTTTTTTTTTTATCTAAAATCTGATTTATTGCACTATTGCTGTTATAATTAATACCATGTCTACAGCATTTGACAGGGCATCCCTGAAGCGTTAGTTTTACTGAACAAACAGGGAGATTGTTCAGTAAATTATTAATAATAATAATAAATGGTTAGATTTACATGTTACAATATTGTGTATACAGATTATACAGATTACTACAGAAATTATTTTCCGGAAAAAAAATACATTCGTGAACCGCTTTGACTCTGTATATATGCTAGTTGACCTGGTCATGACCTATTGATCAAGGATTACACGATGGAGGCAAATTAACAGTCGAAGCAGTTTGTTGTATATTAATTATGTAGGTGAACATACTTGGTTACGAATTGAAGTACATTATATAATTATATTTATTTATGAGTATGCGATATATTAAATGAAGGATGCGTCAGAATAGTAGGGGTTTAATCTTTATCACTGATCATGATCATGACGAAGTCTACAACACGTGGTTTTAAGATTAACTAATATAGAGACACATGTATTGCTGAATAAATTAGCATATAGCATATATGCGAGAATAATAATTATATGTATAAGCTTATTTCTTTCAAAATTTTACCATGTTTACCACCTGAAAGTGTCGAAATATTTAAGTAGTTCAAAAAATCTTTTTTGAACAGGGCATACACATCAAAATTTGTAGTTTTATAATTTGAACTGTGAGTGCACTTGTGGATAGAAAATGTAATGAGTGTCACCAACAGATTTATATCATAATAATTGATATCACCGATTTTATATCCTATAATGAGGTTTCTGTAGTTTAGGATATGATGACCTATTTTAACTTTATTTAATAGTATTTTGATCTTTTCCCAAAAAGTTTTAAAGTAACGACATTCTAGGAAAAAATGTTTATAATCTTCTGTTACATTACATAAGTCGCATTTACTGTCTTCTTTTATCTTCCATTGAAAAAGCAATTGTTTGCAAGGAAGGATATGATGCAGCAATTTCCATTTAAATATTTTTAATCTGTTATCTTTTAAATAAGTAAATATAAAGTTAAGCATTGATTTAATTGGAATTAAGGAATCTAAATTTAGGACACGTTTCCATTTAAAGAAACCTGGAGGCGTGTCTTCATTTCCACTATTAATGTGTGTGTATATCTGTTTTGTTTCCATTACTTGTAAAATTATTATCTTATTTTTTTCTTTTGTATTGATGCAAAGGTTAAGTATATTTTTTACTTTTGATTTTATTGATTTTTCTGATTTAAGTACCTTGAGCCATTCATTTGGTAAGGCATAATTAAGTTTTGAAATTTCAAACATTAAATTGGATTTTGAGGATATTTTATTAGATATTATTTCTTGAGAGATATTACCATTTTGGTCTATTATATCGTTAACGTATATAATACCTTCTTTTATCCAATTTATAAAAACTAAACACTTTCCTTGAAATTTTATCAGTTTGTTTCCCCATAAGATTTGTTGTCTAATGTTTTTAAAATTCATATTGAGTTTGGTATTATTTAAATTTTGTACTTTGAACCAAGACTTTACAATTTCTAAGTAGAATTTTGGTAAAGTTTTATGTAGGTTTTGTATTGAGTAAATGTTGTCTAGATTCATGTAAAGTAGCATGAAATTAGCACCAAATTTATTAAAGTAAAATGTCGGAATTACTTTCCAGTTAGCAAAATCATCTGCAGTAAGTCTTTTTATCCATGCTATTTGTAGTGCAGTTATATAATTGTCTATATCTGTCATTTTAAGCCCTCCCTCAGTAGTATTTTTGCTAAGGGTGGTTCGTTTGACCTTTTCTCGTTTACCATCCCATATAAAATTGTAGATAATAGTTTTAAACTGTTGAATAAATTCATGTGGTAGGTTTGTGACTGAAGCTAAATATGTAAGGTTAGGTATAAGAAGAGATTTTACAACTGTTATTTTACCTATCATTGTAAGATTTCTTTTTTTCCAATTACTTATTAATTTGTCACATTTCTGTATTATTTTTTCAGTATTCAGCTTATCACATTCAGCTCGATCTGTTCCAAAATAAACTCCTAGACTTTTTATTGGTCCTTTATTCCATGTTATATTTTCAAACTTATCTTTACAATGTTTTAATTTTCCTAACCAAATGCCCTCAGTTTTTGATCTATTTAATTTTAAACCTGATAGCGTTCCAAAGATTTCAATAATATTAAGAGTGTGACGTACTTCATCTTTTGATTTTAGAAAAAGTGTTGTGTCGTCAGCTAATTGAGAAATCTTTAAACTGTGTGTTTTAGTATCTAGCTTAATTTGAAAACCTTTGATGTTGTTGTCTTGTCTTATTCTGCAGGACAAAATTTCTACAGCAATAACAAAAATCAGGGAACTTAACGGGCAGCCTTGTCTAATACCGCGTTTAATGTTATATGGTGATGAGATCCACCCATTGTTTAACATACAACCCGTTATGTCTTTGTACAGAGTTTTAACCCATTTGATAAAAGGATTTGGAAGGCCGAATTTCTTGAGTGCTTCATACATAAATGGCCATTCCAATGAGTCAAAGGCCTTGGAAAAATCTATGAAGAGCAATGCTCCTTCAATATTAAAGTATTCTGCATGGTCTATTATGTCTTGAATTTGACGAATGTTGAAACCTATATATCTATTTTTTATGTAACCATTTTGGTCACTATGGATGATTTTAGTTAGTATTGGTTTAAGACGTTGTGCTAAAGAATATGCCATAAGCTTTGTATCAACATTGAGTAAAGTAATTGGTCTATAGTTGTCTAAAAGAAGTGGGTTTCCCTTTTTATATAATAAAGAGACTACTCCTATTTTTTGTAGTGTGCTCATTTCTTCCTTTTGATAGCATGTGTTAAAAACTTTAACAACAATTTCTTTTAAATTTGTCCAGAAGGTTTGATAAAATTCTACACTGATCCCGTCGATGCCCGGTGATTTATTTAATTTCATAGATTTAATAGCTTCTGTACATTCTTTTATGGTAAGCTCCCCTTCTAGATTTTGAGTTTCCTCATGAGAAAGAGTTTTATCTACTTTTGTTTCTGTTATATATTTTTTTATTTCATTTTCATTAGGATTTGTACTTTTATATAAATTTTCATAGAAGTTTTTTTCTAACTTTAAAATTTCAGATGAATCTGTTATAATTTCTCCTTTTTCATTCGTAAGTGCAGAAATATTTTTATGAGTTTGTCTGGATTTTTCAAGGCCTATAAAAAATTTTGTGTTTTTTTCTCCTTCTTCTGTCCATTTTACACGTGATCTAACCTGAGCTCCCTTTGCTTCATTTATGTAAAGGTTCTCTAGTTTTTTCTCAGCATTGTTTATTCTATTTTGAACATTATTATCCTGTAAGTTTTCTGCATTTTCGTTCAATTTTTTTAATGACAGTTCTAATTTAATTATTTCATTTTTATTTTCAGCTTGTTTTTGCCTACAGTATTTAATGGTTATGTCTCTTACTTCAGCTTTAAAAACGTCCCACTTAACTCGAGGATCTACAGCCGTAGTAAGTATTTTTTGTTTATAAGTTTGAATTAAGTTATTAATGAGATTTTGATATTTTGTGTCATTCAATATACTGTTATTAATTTTAAAGAAACCTCGGCCTCTACTGTGTGCTTTGTGTCTTAGCTTTAATGAAATTGCCTGATGATCAGTGTAAGAAATAGCAGCGGGTCTAATATCTGCTGCTGTAATATGTGGTCTTATATCAGAGCTAATAAGAAAATAATCTATTCTGCTTGCTATGTTAAAGTTATTTTTCCTTCTCCAGGTGAACTGTCTTTTGTTTGGGTTAATTTCTCTCCATATATCAACTAACTTATGTTTTTTTATTAATTGTTTCAAACTATTTACAGGTTTATTAAATTTTTGTGTACTTGTACTTTTTCTGTCGTTTTCAGTCAGACTTTCATTTATATCCCCTCCAAGTATTAAAATGCCTAATCTATTATTTTCAATTAAGTTGTTTATTTTTTTGAAGAAAGAATTTCTATTTCTTTGTATATTTGGTGCATAAACATTAACTAAAGTGAAGATGTTATTATCAAGTTCTACATTAATTAGAATAAACCTGCCCTCCTCATCTTTTATTTCATTTATTATTTTGTGATTTATGTTTTCTTTAATTAAAATTGAAACACCTCTGGATAGGGAATTGCCAAAGCTATGGTATATCTTACATTTAGTTTCACTATTTATTACATTTATGTTTTTATCGGTGAAATGGGACTCTTGAATAAACAAGATGTCACATTTTTGATTTTCACACCAAATATATAGTCTGTCTCGCTTTTCTTTTTTTCCTAGCCCTTGGCAGTTCAAGGAGCAAATATTTAAATTATTACTCATCTAAATAATGAACTATACATGTATTAGCAAAGATTACTACAGAGATATACATCATAACAAACTGTTTTAATTTGTTGTATACAATACAGCTATGACTAAACGTATAATAGTAGTAATGCATGAGTATATATAATATATATGTATCATTATAATATGTGTTTTTTACAATAATACAGTTTTGTACTTGTGCCTGTATGTAAATGTATATAGGAGCTTGATTTTCAGAAATTACTTTTTCTATTTTCAGATATTTGAATTGTTCAATAAGGAGTGTTCGAGTGCTCAACAACATTATAACTGTGATCAAATGAAATATATTCTCAACAGTTTTTGATGACGTCTTAAATTTTCCATACATTTGAACCTGGAAATGATATCTTTTTGTGTAGAATTCTTTGGAGATTTTTAAATGTTCACTTAACGCTGCTGTAAATGTGTGTATCATGTGTTTTAATAAGATATGGATCTGTACTTCAAGTGAATATACTGCGTCAAAATGATTAGCATAGCTGGTTGTGAAATATGTGTGTCTTGATAGTATGGTGCAAAAATATATGAGTGCAATTCGTTTCGTACTTCCTGTGTGTGATGCGGTATATGGTGATATACTACATATAGTTGCGTACCATATTTGCAATTTCGTAGGAATATGAAGTGGTTGGTATATTTTCCGATTATTCTTGTTTGAATTGCAGAAAATAGAAGATTTGTTTGTACAATCAGTGCTTACGTGTAATAAAAGCATTTTGGTGATGAACCGAATTAAACAAATGCAGCCTAATGACGTGGATAGTAGAACTAGTGATCGTTTCATTTTGTTAACTAGTGAATAAAAGTTTTTTCTTTTTGTTGGTTTAATGCTTGTTTTAAAATTATCTGTTTCTTTCAGACATATGTTTTTGTTGGTATTTTGTGAATAAACATACATATAAGATAAATTACATATTACACTGTTTTCTATTTCTACATCATCATGATCATCAATTGAGAACATATGATCTAGTTTTGTGTCATATTTCTCTTTTTGATTGGTTAATATACATGTACTACTCTTATCAACACAAATACAATATACAATATGTATAGAGGATAAGTAGTTTTCATTTTCGATATCATTATTCAAACACATATAATCTAAATTATATCGTATTTTTTTTTTTTTTTTTTTTTTTAACATAATAAATAAAAGTCATGAAAAAACATAAAATGAGAACATTGTTTATGTTTACCATAACATCAGTTGGACACATACAATCTATTATTACAAAGAGTTCTTTTTTTTGTTTGTATTTTACACTATAAATAAAAACACAGAAAAAAAGTAAATATATACAAATGTTCATGGAAATAGGTATATAATTTTACTATTTAATGCTTATAAAATTTATATACATTTAGTTGAGCCGGATGATAGTTAGGGTCCCTTTGGTTTCTGAATATTTGATGTTCGTTCGTGAATTTGGTCAGTTGGTGTTGTTGCTGCGCGTTTGTCTTTGCGTCCATCAGGGGTTCCAACATTGTTGTTTCCTTGGAAGTGAAAGAACAATGTTGATTGATTAGGATTGTCCTCGTTGTCTTTATTAAGTTGTTGTGTACCGGTTTTTTTGCCAGACTTTTTTTTAGCTTTTGCCTTTTTAATTTCATTGTTATGTTTGGATGCTGAAATGCCTTGGTGTTCAGGTTCGTTCATAATGAGAGCTGCATCCTTTTTATTTGAAGCATTATAGCTGAAACTTGCGCTTGTCACATTGAAATTTTGCATAAAAGACGGAGACTGGTTGGTGGTTCCCATCTTTTCAGTATTTGTTTTAAGTTCAGATGTATTTTCATTTTCACTTGTTGAATCTTCAGATTCATGCATGCTAGCATTATTGACGTTGACTGGATGTTCTTGAGCGTGGGCAATAACGGTCTCGAAATTTGGACATTCAGCTTTCTTATGTCCTGGGTTGTTGCATGTTGTACATACCCACTCATTTGGGCATTCTCTGAGCACGTGCCCAGTTTGTAGACATTTGTTACATGTGAGCTGAGATGAATCAGTTTTCTGTTCTTTGTGTAACAAAACGGCCATATATTTACCAATTTTAAGAGTTCTAGGCAAGACCTTTTCCATGGGTTCACAGTATAATATCCTGTCTCCTGTTTGGCAGTTGGTGAGTAAACCGTCCACTCTGAGTCGCTCTCTGTCTAATGAGTGGACTGTCCCTCCAAGATTTTCTACTGCCCTCATAATCTGTCCATCCTCAGCAGAGCATGGGATGTTCTTGACCCTAACACGCCAGTGATGAGGATTGTCATGATCGTATACCTTTGAATTAGGATTGCGGGTATAGATTTTCAAAAGTTTTTTCCTTAAAACCAGTCCCTTTGTTATTAAGGTGTCTCTGTCAGTTTCAGAGTCGGGATAAATTCGCCACATCCCTTTTACCCTTTGCAAACCTCTGAGGTTCCTAGAATTAACAATATGATCAATGGATTTGTAAAGTTCAACATGGTTGAGAAACTGACCTATGCTTGGTTTGACATCACCAAACAGGTCTTTCTCTAGCAGGAAAACTGGCTTAACCGAACCAAGTATCTCGTGTGGGTTCATGGGATTTTCAACCTGATTGTTGGCCATCAGACCGTTTTTCACTGCGTTTTTGTATGACTCTGGTAGGTTTTTAATATGGCTGACATCAGCACTATTGATGTCCGAACTTGCCATCATCAAAATGGTTATTTGTCCGTATATTTGTGAAAGATATTGCAACAGATAGTTATAATACAAGTGTCTACCTAGTATGCACCTATTCAGTATACTTATACTCTGGATTACGTCTTTAAACTATTGATTTTACTTGGATTTGTAGGAGCGAAAAAATTTCCGTGGAATACCTTCGGCCCCTTACGTCATCTGAACTTTCATAAATATTCACAGTTCATTTATCTTGCAGGTCAATGAAACGTCAGAGAAACATCACGTGATGGTTAAAGTTGGTGGTGGTTGGGAGACACTGGAAGACTACATGGCCCGTCATGTTCCATACAAGTTTAAGATAACAGAGTATAAACGGCCATTATATAATAACACGTGTGAAGTTAAAGACATATATCTTGGAATTAAGTCACATTATAAGTCCTGGAACCAGTCAAAACAGTTTTATTATTCACTACTATAAATTCAAATATAATGGCAATGTTTTTATTATTGCGAAAAATGCGACAGGCTATCATCGAAATAATTTAAACTCGCGTTTTTAAATATTTTATATGAATTAAACAGGATTTTACACAATATCTCAAATATTAAAATCGCATTTTAGTCCAAAATGACAAAATGGCAATAATAAATGCACGCACTTATTACTGAATTTACAGTATTTTAAAATAAATACTTTTTGTAGAAACAATTGATTCGCTGAATGTTTTTTTGTAACTAATAGGTATCTAATATTGAATAACAACAAAACAACATTCTGTAAGTAAAATACGACAGTAAACAAGAACACTTTTTTTTTTTAAACTGAATAAAATGAGAAATGGATCAAATGAACACTGCAATCACTGATTTCGTGGTTTCACAAATGTGCTACATGCATATTTCGTAAACAACAGAAGAAACAATCTGAGAAAGGGTATCTTGCTATTTAAATTATGTTTTAGAGGAGTACATTGACAATATTTCTTGAGACAAAAGTTTATCAAACACCACCATACTTTTAAATACTTTAATAATAATAGAACTGGGCACTTAACTATAAATAATATAAATTCTATTTTGATATAGATAATGTGCAGCTGTTCTTAACTTTTTATAACGATTATTTTGAATACATAAGTGAATTTTATTTTAATATGTTTATGTGAACACAAGTTTAAAACGATTTTACCTCTTAATTTTGCAATGTGTTATTCAGTTTACAAATTAAAAAAAATCTGATGAAAGTGACATTATCAAGATTGATTTCTTAATTGACAACATATTTGTTTAATTTGGAGGACGTGTATTTTAACAAGTATACGATATACACATTGGAGCCAACTATGCACGTCTTCTTTTTTTATTAATGTTGGGCTGACTATATACAAAAAACTTTTGACGATCTTAAAAAGTAGTTAAAGAAGTGAACAGTATCCTTTAACTTCACTTTCCACTATATTGATGATGTTCTCTCGTAATTTGGTGAACTTGATATAAAGATTATACATCAGATACAGTTGAATCTGCTTCATATCATTACTTATATATAGATTTGAAAATAAAGATCAGTTGCAAACAAAACTTTACTTTATTTCAGCATCCCGATTGTGACCTTTCCATTTCTATGTACAAAAATTCCAGCAGCGCCTGCATACCTCCCAAATGATACTTTATTACAGGGCATGTATTTTCATTGATAGATAATTGCTGCTCAAAAGGAAACTACTTAATCAAGAATTCCAAGTTTTGAAGTTTAAATCATCCTTTCGTATATTTAACGGACACCATTACGTATTACTTGACCGTTATGGAATATCTGTTCCACGAATATTGATTGATATGATTAAATTGTCGTAGCTACAATCTCGTTCCCGTTTGCCCGGATGTGTCCTACCGAATTAGATTTAACATTCTGGTTTGTACTTACAATCCATCACGCCGGGAGCTTCATGTGAAGCAGCATCTGCCAATCCTTCCGAAGCATCTGAGATCAACCTCCGTTTTAGTAGGTTTGTATTGTTCAGTCTTCAGATTTCCAACTTGTGTGTTGAGAGCTTTTGAATATCTGTTGGTTTATTTCTTTTTTAACCATGGCGTTGTTATATTTTTTTCAAAACTTTGAATTGAATCTCACTTTTGTGTCTTTTGTTATTCTTGCACAAATAAAAAGTGTATTTCTTAGGATTGGTTTGTAGTGAAATAAATGTATTCTGTCGGTGTCAGTATTTAAATTGTAAACATCATTTTTCTGCAAAGTTGAATCTGACGCGTAGAGGGAATTGCTGTTAACAGTTCAATAGACCGTTTGATTGGTGAAGCATCTAATGTACACAGGCTAGCCTTTACGGTTTTTCGCTATTAGATATATAACGTATAAAAAACAATAGTAGTATACCGCTGTTCGAAATTCATACATCGATTGAGAAGAAAAAAAATCCGGGTTGCAAACTAAAACTGACGGAAACACATCAAATATAAGAGGAGAACTACGTCACAACAAAAACACAACATTAAAATGTAACACACACAGTAAAGAACTATAATATAACAATGGCCATTTTCTTGACTTGGTACAGGATATTTTAATAAAAAAAAAAGATGGTTGGTTGAACCTGTTTTTTGTGGCATGCTAAAACCCCCCGATTGTTTGGCAATGTAGAATATAACATTAAAATGACAACATTGCTTTACATAATGACGACATTAATGAAAAGTTTGGTTAAAATAAAAGGACTGAGTAGCGTGTTCTTAGAAGTAAGGAGCGAAGTAAGGAGTAAGACAACCCGCTGAGTGTTTCGGTCTGGTACAAAATAGTATTCATACCCATATCAAATGATCTTTGTTCTCGTCCTTCTATGTATATTATGATCGTCATACGTCAATTCATGATCTTCAAAAGAAAACATAAGTATAAGATTTTGCAAATTTTCTGCACAATGTGTTTGCCATTATAGTTATGTTATGTAACATCAGTTTTACACATACAATGTATGTTCGTCCTAATAAATAACAGCCAGTCAAGAGCTCATAAAAATATAATTCTACCACTGTATTGAGGTTAATACGATATTCTTTTACTCGATACAAGTGTATTTTCTTATGTTTGACGCAAAGCTTACCAAATTTTTCAAATGAATAAAATTAAACTTCTGAGACTGGAGAAATATTGTATTGCACGAAATTTGGTGGTGGAATTTGTTTCTCTTATAATTTTTAGACGATATTTAGACACTCTGTATCCATTTGTTCAATTCTTTACAGAAGATGTGTTCTTTTTTTATGTGACGCCATTTGCATGGTCGTATTTGTCGTGACGTCACACAGGAATGTTCAGCGACAAGCGAGGAAAATTGATGTTAACATTGAGTATTGACGAATACAAAGTGTAGATCAAACCTGAGACTACTATGCCACGTTTTATAGTAGTTTCAGATCAAACAACCCCCACGCTGATAATAAAAACATACTCCAACAGTTTGTAAAAGTATAAATCATTAAAAATTAGGTGAACGGTAATAACCGATTAACAGTATGTATATAAACATATATATAATTAAAATAATTTAACGATCAAACATTACTTTAGTAAATGTAAATAATATAAAAGCTTGCAGTTTAATACTTGGTTCATTTAAACAAACCATTATATTTCTTCCAACAAAGAGATTAAGTAAATTTTAATCTATATTAAATTCATCTTAAATCCTGTATTTGACATAAAAGATAATGACCTAAAGACATATAAAGTTTACTACACATCCATTTATAACAAAGCCGATTTAAAACTATAGTTGATATTTGAAACAAACCACATCGTAATCTGATATATATATAGTGTTTCAGTTTGATCATAATTTGATTTCATGCCAACATTCTTCAATACACACGGGGACGGTATATTTACCAATACAATATATTAGTTGTAAGCATGTCTTTTATGTAATGTTGAAAGACAAATAAAACGTCAATATTACAATTTAAATTGACAATAGACAAAACAAATATTGAATATTGGATTTTCGAAATAACGATCAGTTTTGAGGTCTGTCTGTACATCTTCGTAGACGAGTGCCATTATTGAGTCTTAATTGTTCGATAACAGCAGAGACATACCGAGAGTATGTACCTTATGAAGCGATATTCACCTTCTTCGATATAGTATGGCTAGCAAACAAATATAAAGCTATAAGCTATTATCAGTCAGTAATATGTACAGAGCTAAAAGGATGCATAAATATTCACCAGATACCGGAGATCCATATAGTGATGATAACTATAATTCAGAAGAAGAGGAACGAGTTTACTACAGCTATCCTCAAAGACGCTTGATTAGATGTGTACCAACAAGGACAGTCTCCGAACACCATGATAACAGAATTATTAAAAGGTATAGTGTTCGACAGAAAGAACCAGAAAGAGATCGCATTATGTATCCATCATCACATATCGTCAGGAAAACAAATTGTAAAACCGAAAGTGAAACTCAATCTTCTTCAGATTATTACAGAGATAACACAGTTTATAAAGTACATGTAATTCCATCAAAGCCAACTGAAAAACGGAATAATAAAACACCCAATTTGCATAAAAAGGAAGAACTTGAAACATATTCGTATTCATCTCCATCCTTCCGATTTATCCGCCGAGAAAATTCGGAAAGTGAAAGTGAAACCGAATCTTCTACTGATTACAGCACTCAAACTAAACAACCGATTCAAAGGTCAAAAATGAAAACTGCGAGGTTTTCAAATTCATCCCCTAGACGTGTCGTAACTTATCACATCATTGAAGATCCTTCTGACAGAAAAATAGATCGAAATAAATCGAGTAAATTTGTATCTTCTAATAAATCCGATAATATTGTTAAACGTAGGATGGAAACTCTTCCTCGAACTCGACCTTATGGTGGTGAAACACGAGGACACAACTTGCCATATCAAACCAAACTTAATGATGATGTTACTTTTCTCCGACCCTATAGAGAAGTTCGTAGAAAGAATGAGATAAGTGAAAACAAGATGATTGTCAAAGATATACAGCAATCCTTTCCTAACACAAGAAAACCGGAAGGGTCTATAGAAAGTTACGCGTATACAAGTTCAGATGAAAGTTCCGAATCAGATAGTAGCGATGGATATACAACTGACAGTTCTGAAACTCAACAAAATGACAGATATAATGCTCTGTCTACGAGATCAACACAGACAGAATGTCTTCTCGTTGACTATTCGAAAATGGTAAAATCTAGAGAAGAGCAAAGGAAATACGAGCAAGAACGACGACAACATGCACAGGAAAGGCATATTGTAAGTTTAGTTCAAAAGGAAGTAAACAAACCACGTTTAAAGTCGAACATTACCGGCGATTCATGTATAACTGCAACTATCGAAAACCCGACAAAACCACTTCCTAGTAATACGAAGGGGACAAGCACGTTGGATGATCCAGAGAAAACAAACGACATTAAGGAGAATGTTCCGATTGATTTGGAAAAGAAGGAAAGAGATGAGAGACGCAATCAATTAGAAGTATGGACAAATCCTAAGTTCAATTCTGACAATCGGCAAACAATTTTAAATAATAATAAACAGGACAATGTTGTGTATAATTTTGATCAATGCAGAAACAACTCCAATACATTAACTGACAAGCGAGACGAAGCACCTGACAATATTGACGTAAAAATATATTACGATGAAAATTTTGAATCGATGTACCCGCAGCCACGTAAAAAAGGTTGCCAGTTAGTTTATTATATAGATTTGAGACCACCTACAAAAATAGTAGATCCGAAACCATTTGACGTATTCGAACGGCGTATCGTGCCTCAACCGAAACGTAAGGTAAGAAATTGAAAAGAAATAATACAGATAAGAATAAAATTTTATAGAAATCTTTTTAATTGAATCATGAAATAACGACTAAACAATTTCTAGAAAAATAGTGACAAATAAGGTATTATTATCCTTAAACTTCATATATTTTAGAGTTGCTACTTTAAAGGAAGCCCAATCAAATTATACATAATAGTAGAGTTGAAGCTGTTGTTTGGAAGATTTTTGGATGTTATGTTGATTTGTATCGGTTGACTATGATTGAATGTATGTGTCACAGATGACTACGGCTATGTTTCAACAATCGTACATGAAACTATAATTCCATTGTGTTTTTATCGATTGTGGCATTAGCGAATGCACTTATATCACATGATTTGTGCTTGTAATGTACAGTGCAGATGCATCACGAACTGCTTGCCCCTTTGGAGTACCTGAGATCCCCCTGGTTTCTGATTGGGTTTGTATAGCTCAGTCACTGTCTGCAATGCACCATTTGTAGACCATGGCCAGACCGTTTTCAATTGAAAATCAATTTGATATAAAACCATCATTTTGATCTAAAAAAAACAATATGTAAGTGAGACATTTTCAGACTTATATACTGCGGGAAAATTAGTAATGTTCGGATATTTGGCATAGTGTTGCAGTCTTCAAAATATAAAAGAGGGACGAAAGATAACAAAGTGACAGTCGAACTCATAGATTGAAAATAAATTGACAACGGCCTGGAAAAAAATAAAAAGACAAACAGACAAATAATAGAACAAATAATAGTACAGAAGACACAACATAGAAAACTAAAGACTAAGTAAAGCGAACCCCACCAAAACTGGGGGTGATATCAAGTGTTCAAGAAAGGTAAGCAGATTCTGCTCCACATGTGGCACCCGTCGTGTTGTTTATGTTATAACAAATCCGGTGCATAGTCTAATTCGGTAGGTCACATTCGTGAAAAGTGAAATATGTGTATTCTATGTTCAAACTGTTCAGTAGTATGTATTTTCTGTACACATCAATTATATACTGAATTGTCCGAAAACCTACTGAACAATACGTATTGAATTGTCTCCTGGCAAATGTTCTGAACAGTACTGAAAAAAACACAGTAGATAAGTCTAAACACTTGTCTTATACTCAGAGCACCTAATAAATAAGTTGATGCAATGACCAAAAGGATGCATTTACTGTTAATATATGTTCGTTAATCTTATTTCTGGATGGGGTATCGTTTGGTTTTTTTAACCATCCCTCTGTACTCTTATCTGTGTCATATACTTTAATCACGAAAACCAACGACAACCACTTAATAACAGGCTGACACGACAGGCACACGAATAATGTGGCAGGGTTCCACTCTTGGATACAAAAAAAAACCAACTTCAACAAACACACAGAATCGACAAGAACGGGTTCTTATACATCCGAATAACAAAAAGACACTAAGTACAAATCTGAGATTACTCGCAGTTACTGACAGTTAGTTCAAAGCAAATAACGACTAATAAAATAGCATTCTCCTGAGATTAAGTATCAATCAGTACACATACGACATCCTACTGATTTAGAGAAAAGATGTCAAAAACAGTCAGAGAAAAATATGACCTTGAGCAATGCCAATTTACCTATATTTCACATAAACGAATTTTAAATAAACACAAAAATGCAATGCAAAGTGTCAAAAAGTAAATTCAACCAGTATTGGAAAAACTTTAACTACTACTTTTATCATTGACTACAGTACGATCACTAATATTTCCAATGTAATTATTTCAGAAAAAACATCCCGATTACGCAGTCAAGGTTGGTGAAATAAACACAAAAATGCGATGCAAAGTGTCAAAAAGTAAATTCACCCAGTATTGGAAAAACTTTAACTACTACTTTTATCATTAACTACAGTACGATCACTAATATTTCCAATGTAATTATTTCAGAAAAAGCATCCCGATTACGCAGTCAAGGTTGGTGGCGGATGGAATACAATGAATGACTATATGGAAAGACATGAACCAGTGAAAAGATTCGTTTATGAAAGAGAACATTTAAAAAACTCTGATTTACCGGAGGCAAAGAAAAAGTACTATGGATTCAGATCAAATTATAAGTCACCACGATATAATCAACCTCATCGTACTATATGAATCAAATCTATTTTTCAGGACTTTAAGTAGTACATGTTTTGTTATTGTTGAAGTTTTCAGGTCCGGACCGATGTTGTTAGTCTTCTACGGTACCATTTGCAATGTCTCAACTGTATATCTATACATGATATTTTTATATCAAAATTTTAATTTTGTAAACTAAGGTTTCAACTCTAAGTTGGCCATATAAAGTTTAAGCTGATTTGGTGTTATTTAGTTTGATTTTCGTGCTCCAAGATATTTAAATTCTTTTGTACTATACGAGCTTTGTGGATGGTTTTTCAATATCCGAAATAAAAATGTGAAGATCTTAGGAAATTAATTAATTTCACCAACAATTTTCAAACGATATTTAAAAAAGAGGCGAAAGATACCAGAGGAAATTCTTACTAATAAGGCAAAAATAGACTAACAACGCCATGGCTAAAAACGAAAATGACTTACATACAAACAGATATACATAAAACACAAACTAGACAACTAAAACCTGTGCAAAACGAGCCCAACCAAAAACTGGTGGTGATCACGGGTGTTCACATGTGCTCCAGAAGAGAAAATATACCCAGCTCTTCATGTGGCATTGACATTTATAAAAGCAGCCTATGTCGTTCTTTCTGGTGATCTTCAAACAACAAGTGTCTAAAATAATGTTATTTTGATAACTTTGTATACGAATTTTTCTATATGCAATAATATATAACAAAAAGAGCGGATAAATAAACACCAAAAGAGCACTTCAAATGGGTACGAAATATTATTAATAAAGATTACGAAATGGTAAGCTGAGAAGTATGAAAATAAAAATTTGTGATATGATTGTCAATGAAACTAAGCTAAATCAGAGTCCAAATGATATAGCAGTTATTTACTAAGTATCAGTCATAAGGGTTGCATTACCTCAATACTTAGTATTTCTGTATCATTTGTTATAGCAAACCTTCTTTAAATTTACCGTTGGTCAATTTAGAAACATCGAAAACTAAGGTTTCAACTTAATCAAGCAAATTTTAACATAGATGAATTATGCTATTATTTGTAGTTTCGTTTTGGTCGACGGCTCTGTAGCAGATTGATAACCTTGTTGACTTTCAAGCATTCGGCTTTGCGCCTAATGAAATCAAGAAAGTGCTTTGGACGCATGAAATTTATTCAGTATTGATTTCATCTTTTCCTACTTTTTGTTCTCGGTTAATAATGTTCTTCTACTTATAATCACTATCGTGTCAGTGTGGGTAAAAATAAGTGATGAAAGTTTGGTTCGTATTTTCCAGGTCGTGTTATATGGGTTTTGGAAATAAAAACTATGATAGATATCTATAAGATGCCCAAGAATGATAACAAAAGATAACTAGAAGCACATTCTACAAGATTTTTATTACTGAAAAACATGAAATAATCAAAATTGGAAATGAAACATATTTATGAGGGTCAAAATAGTTAGACGACAAACACGTGTATGAGAAAACCATACCAGTAAAATTTTCAGAAAGGATAGCTTGTAGCTCTAAATTTACGTATATATACATTTAAAGGCATGTATTATTCAATTTGTATATTGATTCATTTGAAATTTTAAATGGAAATTTTATCTGAATAACAACTGCATACGGATGGTTAGGTTTAAATGCATAATATAGCATATGTTTATTTTAAGTTTGGTACATACGTTTTGTTCATTGTGCATAACAATGCAATTTGCCAAAATAAATAATACACTTATCGTGAAGCGGTTAACAAAAACGGTTAAAAAATAAAGACATAGTTGATTTTAGTCTGTGTATTAACCATAAACAAGGAAGTAATAAGTTTTTGAACTAATCAAAAACTAGAATCAACAGACAACGGTGAAATGAAGAAGAAAAGTGGAAAGTATGAACAATCGAAAAACGAGGGATATCTTGGTGTTATGTGTTGTACCAGTGGGAATGTGCAGGAACCATCTTGCTTAAGAACTGTTGAACACTCAGATATAAAGGAAGTAGGTCAAAACAACAACAATAATAGTGCAGATCACAAGGATAAAGAACGTGGAAAGTCAATGTCTAGCTCAAAAGACGAATGTCGTCATAGTAATGTAAGTTTGATTAATCGTGTACAACCTACAAAAGATATTTTTCAAACATCAGAAACTATTGAAGAGCACCCTGAAAATTTAGAAAATGTATTAAATGATACAGATTATGTGTCTAGAAACATAAAGAAAAAGAAAAAGAAAAAAACTAAAATACGTAGCAAAGAGGAAAATAATTTCGAACATGCAAAATTTGCAGAAATACTTATCAAGAGGCTTGAAGATGTATTAGCTAAACAAAATACCAATCAAGACCCTGGGTCTAAAGAGAAACAAACAGCTGATATTAACAGGACTGTGACTAAAGACAGTAAGGAAGGCTTAATATTAAAACGCAACAATTCGGTGAAAGAAGTTAGAAACGCTTCCAATACAAACAAACGAAATACACATGTACAGTTTAATAACGGAAAGACAACATATTCAACAGGAAAAGATACTTACAAAGAATCGAATGCTAGAAAAGCGGATGAGAAAAGGAGAATGCAGAAATCGCCTAATGTATTACATGTTAAAGACCGATCATTTCAAAATCAAATTCAAATACATCGGCAAATTAAACCGAAAATTACATACGAAGATTGTATTGTTTTTGGTGGGCGCGAAGAATTACAAAAGCCATCTCATATTCAATCGAACAAATATTTCATTATAAAATACGATTCTGATCATGAAGAAAATGAAGAACGGCCAAAAAATTTCTCTCGATATAATCCGTTTCTTGACAACGTAAATGAAATGAAAAATGGAAAATTTTATCGAGCAAATTCTACTAAACAATGTCATGCTATCCCAAAACGAACTGGAAGGATTTTTAGGATTGCGAATTAAAACATTTCATAAAGTAAATGTATTGGTTGTCACTTATGTTTAAATAATGACAAGAAGTAAGTCTGTCGGTATCAATTATATCATATGTTAGGCGAAAATAACTTGATCTGTTGTGATAGATGTATAAAAAGGATGTAGAGGACAATACGCCATTAACACACAAAATAAACAAAACATAATAACAATATTCTTATTTTTTGAATTTTCTCATTGGTGCACAGTTTCAGCAGTCTGAGACTATAAACTTTAAGGTATAGTACTGCTACTTTAATTATTCACCCCTTATTTTATTGTATATCATTTTGTATTTATCACATTTATTCGTTCAGTGTATGTGCACTAGTGTTGATTTGTCTTTTGATTGAGGTAATCTATTTCCATAGATATTTATAGTGTGTCTTTTGGTGTGATGTTACACTATTGTTTCAGATAATGATAAAGGTTGGAAACTATTAAAACGTTTAAAAAGTAAAATTTGAACTCCAAGGTAAATTCAAAACGGAAATGCCAAAAATCAAATGGCAAAATTGAAAGCTCAAACACATCGAACGACTTTCATACTTCTGACTTGGTACAGGCCTTTTTTTTAAACCCGATCAGTCAGGAATCTGATGTTCAGTATTTGTCGTTTTGTAACTGTGGTCCATAAGTGTTTCTTGTTTCTCGTTTTTATATAGATTGGACCGTTAGTTTTTCCCGTTTGAATGGTTTTACACTAGGCCATTTATAACTTGCTGTTCGGTGTAAGCCAAGGCTCTGTGTTGAAGACTTTACTTTGACCTATAATGGTATACTTATTTATATTGAGACTTGGATGGAGAGTTGTCTCATTGGTACTCATACCACATCTTCTTATATCTAATGATAGCAATACTATAAGAAGTTAAAGGTTAGAACCTTAATACAAATTTAATACTGGATTAATCGCATACGTGTATGTTAAGCTGTAATCTTAATTTATAGTTTTAACTTTTACTTATAAATATGATATTTTAAATAACAAAAAATATGTATGTCAATTAGCATTACAAATAAAACATGCATCTCTTAGTAACTGAGTCAATTGACAAGAAAATAATCTGGAATGAACAAAGGGAGAGTTGAGATCTCACAAAACATGTTTAACCCCGTCTCATTTTTGCGCCTATTCCTAGTCAGAACCTCTGAACTTTGTTCGTCTTATATGTTTTTTAATTCTAGTTCTATTATACTTTGGTGTTAAGTATGACTTCAGTTTTCACTGAACTAGTACACAGTTTTATTTACGGGTCATCTGAGGCCCAACCCCGGATGTGAAATTTTCTCGCTGCATTGAAGACACATTAGTGGCCTTCGGCTGTTATCTGCTCTTTGGTCGGGTTGTTGTTTATTTGACATATTCCTAATTTCCATTCTCAATTTTAAAGAGTATGCGGTAAAATCAACATTACAACGACTGTTTAAGTAATAGATGTAACGAAGATGGTTTCTGTGTATTGTGCAAGTTCATAATTTCCAAAAACTTCTAAACATTATAGTATCACGTGATATGGTAGGGTCCCGTGTTGTTCGGTTACTTCAAAAACAAACAGATTTTTTTAAAGCTAAAACATTGACAACGTATTGTTAGGTTGGTCGTCCTAACGTTATTAACTTGGCCTCCAAGAAGTCCGTATCGTACATGTTTCCTAACTTTTTTTTATAAAGAAGAAATGTTTTTTGACAAATTTAGCTTCGAATTGCGGTCTTTACATTAGTACCCGACAATCAAAACATTTTGTTATGTAATTTTTTAAGAGAGTTTTGTTTTTGAATTGAACATTCAGAATCCAATATTTCTCCACCAGCCATGTCCAATTAGAATCAATTGCAAGTGTGTATTATTTGTAGAAGACCTTGCATATATTAGTCTTACCAATATATTAAGGTGTGTTTATATTAAGCCATGGCGTTGTCAGTTAATGTTTTACTTATATGTCTGAATCTCCCTCTGGTATAGTTCGCCTCTATTCTGCAAACGTGTATGGTAATATTAGTTACACAGTGTACAATTGTCCTTATACAACAATTTATCGGGTTAATAAAATTCATATCGGGTGAGGCGAAGCCAAACCCGATATGAATTTTATTGACCTGATAAATTCCGTATTAGGACAATTTCACACTGTATCGAATTTATCCTGATTTTGTTATTTTACAAATTTATATATTCAAATATTTAGGACAATATCAACCAAATATAATTAAATATTTAATCTAAAACTGTGAAAAATGAAAAATATTAGGACTATAAAGCAACTAAAAAAAATATATTTTAGGTCAACGTTATAAGGGAGATAATGCCATTGACGTAATAAAAAATTGTACTGAAATTTATTACGTCAATATCAGCCAATCAAATTGCGAGAAATTACTCTATATCAGGATAAAATTGTTTATTATCGTTGTGACATTATTTTTCATAATTTTTATATTCTTATCATAAATCTAATCAATGGCAATTTATTGACAATTTCAATATGAAAATGATATCTTTATGAAAGGGTTGTTTTATCATTTTACATTACAATGTTTATGGAATAAATAAAGAAGGAAAACACTAGAATTGTGAAAAATTAGAACTCTCACCATGATTGATATCCGATATTCAAGAATGATAGCCATAATCACATGTTTCAACCTTTGTATTCTTCAAGTCAGCAATAATGCATAAAATCAATAAGTGTTAAAAAGGTTGTGGACCAAGACGTGTTTTAGAAAAATATACAAATTAAATATCCGTATCTATTGGCTTGTCTTAAACTTTATGTATAAATGCATTTAAAGGTATGCATTCTTTTGTTCTTACATTGATTCTTTTCAAATATCAAATGGAAATGTTATCTGAAAGAAAACGTATTTAGATTGTTAAGTTGTTTAAATGCATTTAATAACACAAGATTATTTCAATATTTGATTATACGTTTGATAAATTGTGCATTGAAATTCAATGTACCAAAGAAATTCTGCACTTGACGTAAAAGGATTACAAGTAATGCCAGTAGAAAAAGGAACAAATCGACATTCAAATCATAAAGCTATTATTGATTCAGTTTGGTGTGAAAATTGTAAAGATAGGGAGTTCGCGAATATTGGAACATGTGTAATATCAAAATCAGTAAACCAAAATATGACGAATAGTGAAAAGTCGGGAAACGAGGGAATATTTCTTGATAGTATTCGTTGCAGCAGTGGCAAAGTTCATGAACTATCATGCGTTGGAACTGCTGATCACTCAGGTTCAAAAGGAGAACAAAACAAGAAAGACCAAATGGATAATTCAGAAAACAAGGGAGAAAAAAGAAAAAAACCCGGGACTACTTCAAAAGATAAATCTCGCCAACTTTCTAAAAATATTTTATTAGAAACTACAAAAAAACAATTGCAAAATATATCAAACGATACAGAAGATATGTCAGCTGAGAAAAAGAAAAAGAAAACTAAAAACCATAAAAAGGAAAGGAGAGAGTTAATTAGTTCGGAACAAAATGTGAAATTTGCTGAAATACTCAGAAAGCGACTTGAATGTGAATTGGCTAGACGAAATGACAATCATGTTGTTGATATTTACACAACTGTTTGTAAGGATAAAAAGGAAGGCATCAAGGAAAAAGGCAAATTGGAAATAGATATGAAAAACGATTTATCTAAACACAAAACATCAAAAGACGTAAAGACTGATACAGTATCGACAACGAACACAATGAAAACAGACCATAGCAACGAACGTTATACAAATAAGGATAATGAGAGTAAGCAGACGCCTAAATCGGAAAATCAAATGCATGTTAAAGATAGAAACACACATCGTAGTGAAAATGAGTCGAAATCCGCAAACAAAATGCATGTTAAAGATAGAAACACACATCGTAGTGAAAATGAGTCGAAATCCGCAAACAAAATGCATGTTAAAGATAGAAACACACATCGTAGTGAAAATGAGTCGAAATCCGCAAACAAAATACATGTTAAAGATCAAAACACACATCTTAGTGAAGGTGAGATGGAATCCGCAAACAAAATGCATATTAAAGATAGACACACACATCGTAGTAAAAATGAGCCTGAATCCGCAAACAAAATGCATGTTAAAGATAGAAACACACATCGTAGTGAAAATGAAAAGCAGTCAAACAGTAAAGCCAACAACAATTCCGAAGACACACCTGTCAAAGATATCTATAAACAACCAAGGAAACCAACACGTATAAAATCGAACAAATATTTTAATTTAAGATACGATTCTGATCATGACGAAAATGAAGGTAGGCCAAGAAAATCCTCTCAATATAATCCGTTTCCTGTTAATGAAATGATAAACGGAAAATTTCATCGAGCAAATTCTACTAAAACGTTCCATTCTTCATCAGAACAACGACATGTGTACAGGTCAGTGTCTAATGCATCTGTTTTCTCAAGCTCAATAGAGGTAACTGAAGAGTCTCCAGCAAATTTGTATTCTTCTTATCAAAATATTCTCTTTCACTCACACACAAAAGATGAATTGCATTGGCGTATGCGGAAGAAGCACCAGTTTTCTGACGTTTCTGATCGAGTCGACCAAAATGAAGGGGTGCCAAATGAACCAAAAGTAAATTCTAACAAAAATCGCATGACTTATAACACTAGTAAAGACAATATGACAAAAACGAACGCTAATGTAAGCAACCCCACTGAAAAAAATAGAAGAGAACATATTTCACGAGTGCCTAAGCCAAAATACAATGCCTGGACTATAGAATCGTCAAACGAACAAGAAGCAAAGGTAGATGCAAAGAACAATAAATTCAGGGAGAAAGTAATTAAAGCAGCACGCCATCCTCAAAATCGTTGCTTTTATTCAGAGGATGACGATAAAGACTTAGTATTAATAATGGTACAAAATGAATTTCAAAAACAGTACCAAAGAATAAAAGAAGTTCGTATGAAGAATGAGCTAAACCAAAAAGACAGGCAACAAGAACAAAACGAATCCGACAATAGAAATATAAAGAATGTAAAAAAGGAATCCAAAGACCCATTTCGGGACCGTAGCAAAAATTGTAGTGCCTATAAAGATGATACAGGTGTTAATTTGATCAGCAAAGAAAGTGACGAATTGCAAAGGTTAAAAGTTGATACTGCGAAAAGGGAAAAAACTGCAAAGAAGAGCAAATTCATGAACGAAACAGTAGATAGAGTTCCAAGTAAAAAGACCGAAGATTCAACAGAGGATTCGAATGATGAAAATAAAGATGTGTCTGCTTCAATGGTACACGAATTCAAGAAAGAACAAGACAAATTTGAGGAAAAGAAAGATGTTTTACAGTCCATCGTTGATATACACGATATTGGTGTTAATGTTGCGCCTCCACATCACGCACACCAAAAGGTGGAAAAATATTTCAGAGTACCGTCAAAGGTAATTAAGATACGAGTACCATTTACTTTAGATGGGATATATTTTCCTTGATTTAAAAAACAAAGTTAGGCATTCTTTTTGAAAAATCTTAACTTAGAATTCGAGTAAACGAGATTTTACGCATTCCAATGAAGAAGAGACAAATAGATAAACTATGACACTAATATAATTACATTTCGGTGAAAATGGCAATTCATTAAATTAATGATAATTGCGTTAAATTTCACTATCCTAATCTATTTCGTTTATTAAAATATCGCTGTGAAATATTTGTATTAAGTATTCACGTGACCTTAAAAGAAATGAAAGTCAAAACGGAAAGTCCCTTATCAGTTTGCAAAATAAAAATCTCATACATATCAAACGAATGGATAACAACTATTATATTTATGACATAACACGGGCATTTCCTTAACATTTAGAATAGTAGATTAAACCTGGCTGCTTTTCATAGCTAGCTTAACATATTACTAACTGTTATGTTATTAATAACCTTTCACATTGTTTAAATTTTCTACTTGCAGAAAGATTGCAACAAAGTGGTAAGGGTAGGTGGCGGATGGAGTGATATTAACGACTACTACAAAAGACATGTGCCAGTTACAAGGAGAGAATATAACAGGTCTAGCAACTATAAAGGACGATCATACCTTAGTTTCCAGTCACATTACAAATGTCCTCCAAAACTCAAGCATCATTCAAAAGTTAAAAATTCTGCCACTAAAAAAGCTACATTGAATTAAAATTCCATGATCGTGTTAACAGAAGACAAATAGAAAAACAGTGCTAGTATTTAAAATGATAAAGTATTTGAAATTTTGTTAATTTATGAATATTAAGTAAGTCTTCAAGCTAAGCAGGCCAATAAGACGTAATTCCTGGTGACAGGCGAAATCCAGGTTTATTTTTTTTTTTCTCTCTCTCATTTTCAATATGAGTATATCAAATAATCTTTTTAGAAACGCTCAACGCAAAACGTTAAGACAGTAGAAGCGGGAGAATATCTAACATTGGGTAGAGTTTATCAACCGACAGACGTGAGCCAGTCTGTATCTTATTGGGAATTTAAAGGCACAAGATTTATCTCCCCTCACACACTAAAGAGTTGCTAGTTTAAGTCACTGCTTAGAAGATAAAACAAACAAATTTTAGTGGTTATAACTCACAAATAAGATTGAAGGATATATACTTAGCTCATATCCTTTTGGCAAATACTTCGTGCATATTAAGGAAAAGAACAAATTTACACTGAATGTACTAGTAATAAAATATGTAGCCTGTGCAGTCAAGAATATATGGCAAGAAAATTAAGAATGCAACTGCTTGAAAATAAAATTAGGACGTGATAGGGAAAGAACCTTTACATCACAACAAGCCATCTACAGACTCTTCAATGTTTATAACAAGGTGTTCATTAGTGTGCAAATAGCTTGGCACTCTCTACACATTGAATATGGAGTCATCATTCTGACAAGACGAGGTTGCATAATTATACATCCCGCACATCAAAATTGACGTTCAGGGACAACTTGCCCTTAATGTCGTTACGGTGTTTAAATAAAAAACAAAAGAGTAGAAAAAAAATAAAAGAGTTGATGTGTCAGTAACGCATACAGTACTAAAATGGATGATACAAGTTCAAGAGCGTACAGAATTCTTTCCTTTTGCCAGAAAAGTGTATCATAGGCACGAAACTCGGTGTCATATATTCATTATCAGAATTCGAAAATTTATAAATGATATGAAAAAAAGAAAATCACAAAAATACTGATTTCCGAGGAAAATTCAAAACGGAAAGTCAATTGGCAAAATCAAATGATAAAACACATCAAACGAATGGACATAACTGTCATATTCCTGACTTGGTACATTCATTTTCAAATATGAAAAATGGTGGATTGAACCTGGTTGTATAGCGCTAAACCTCTCACTTGTATGACAGTCGCATCAAATTCCATTATATTTACAACGATGAGTCAACAATACAGCCATAATAGGATAAATTGTCAAAACAGGGATACATCAGTCATCACTGTGTCATAATCTCAATTAGAACAAAAACAGTCAAATGTTTCATAAAGAAATATATATTTATTTCTTATAAAAAGTAAAATGGCAAGAACAATGTCTATATCATAGATAAAATATACATATGTATTAAAGTAATTTCTCTTTTTCATATTTGATTTTGTAAGTATCATTTGATTATTCGTGTTTGTCAGAATGATCGATATTGACCTAGGTTGTGGAGGGTAGGCGCTCACCACATTCTGTATGTGCTTGTCCGAAATCCGGAGCCTATAGTTCGTTTAATACTGTATATCATCATATTTGCTTGACGTTTATTGTTTTGTATATAAATCATGCCGTTAGTTTTTTTGTTTCAATTGGTTTAACATTCATCATTTTTGGTCATTTTAAAGCTTGAAATGTGGTATGAGATATGTTCGTTATCGAAAGTCGTACAGTTACCCTTAGCCTGTTCGTCATTTGGTATGTGGTGGAGAGTTGTCTGATTGGCAAAATGACAGAATAATGGAAAGAAAATGGTCGTCGCATCATTCATATTCACAATAAAAATGTGTAGAAAGCAAATGACGTAATTGTCATGCTTCATGCAAAATGTGATCTCTAAATTTTGACAAGATCAGCGCAGCATACAACATGGTACAAAGACAGCAGAATAGTGCAAATAGTTTGTAAAATAAGCGTTTATTTCGATATAAGTACAATATTTCAGTATATAACTCTAAAGGAAATACATGTATTTGTGCCAATGTTATAATCAGTTGACATTTATTCATATGTTGACACAAAATAACAATGCCAGTTATATTCATTTAGTGGAAACATAATTGTGTTTGTCAAACGCCTGGGAAAACACTTTTGTTTAAAAGAAGATATAGTTTGTATGCGTTCAATAGTTTTACACTGTGTCAAGTGGCCTTTAACCTTCAGTTCGAATATGTGTCAGTGTCAGTCATGCAATGTTTGGTTTCATTTTTCAAATATAGATATTTGACACAAAAATTACAAAAGCAACTTATTAGGTAAAAGGTATCCAATATATTTCATAAATTCGTTGTATACTTGAGAATCAATATCATAAATGTATCTTCAATGCAATGTTAACCACGTGAGCCGGAGCCGGTTGTTTTATAAGAAAACGTTTAAGATAGATGATAGCCTACGTGATAGATCCGTAGAATTTACGTCATAACGATCTTAAAATGATCTTCGTTTCATCTTTTTCTTTTCTTTTTATATTGAAGAGTAGACTGACAGGATTTCCTGTTGCTTTGCTATTGATATATCCATGGGTAGAATTAAAAAATTAAACCGCAATACTTTGTAAGATAAAATCACCGAAGACGCAAGGTATGCATCAACAAAACAGCAACCGAAAAACACATAAATGAACGGACTGAAACTTGCTGTTTTTACTCAACTAATGCCGCCAACGTGTTGCTCAAAGTAAGTAAGCCGAAAAGAACAGGGACACAGTCATGAACCTGATGTTCAGTGGTTGTCGTTTGCTGATGTAGTTCATAAATGAATAATCATACGGAGTTGTGGTATGAGTGCCAATGAAACAACTCTTCTTCCTAGTCACAATTTGTAAAAGTAAACCATTCAAAGGTCAAAGTTTGGCCTTCGACACGAAGCCTTGGCTCACACCGAGCAGCAAACTATAAAGGGCCCCAAAAATTACTACTGTAAAACCATAAAAACGGGAAAATTGCATAAGTACGATTTCTCTCCGACGCTGCTCATATTATATTCATAAGATTAAAAACTGTACTTAAAGTATCAAAATTATTTTCAAGGTCAAAATTATTTTTACTAATCACACATATTCCCGTCTGTACTTTTTTTTTTAATGTAGACAAGGCAGAACTATATTGACAAAACTTTGTTTTAAATATTTACATTATAAAGAATTCACGAGATAAAAGATAACCGTGTTTCACACACTATTAATTCTAAAACTTTAAATTATTTTTGTCGCATTGTTTGTGAGTTATGTGGTTCATTAAATATATGAATAGGCTTTGGTTTTTAATTATATATTTTTGTACCTTCTTTTGTCATTATATTGAAAGAGATATTGTCTTTTTTGTTTACAATAAACAATATGTGTATAATTATTTATGGTAATTTTATGTATGACTGTAACACATGCATTTAAACGTTATAAACCAACTCTGCGAAATAATATTGTTGCTGTTAAAATGATCGGTATATTGTGCTTTTCGTTTCATTATGTTTAAAGATGCAAATGAGCGAAAATACCGAAAGGCAATGAATCAAAAAACATTTCAAACAGTTAAACAAAAAGAACCGGAAGTGGTTAATGAAAGCGTTACCAGCTGTACTGGAATATCACCTAGAACTACCAAAAGCAACAAAATGCCTAAGTATTGGTCAAAGGATAGAGTTCGAAATTATGAAGTCATTCATTATGCCGATGAAATGTATGATGAAAATTTCGTGCCATTAGAAGCCGGAGAAGAACGTGATGCACCTATTATAACTGTAATGTCGTGTGTGGATGATAGTGCAGAATATAATAATAAACAATTCGATAGAATCGGAAGATTACATAAGTTGAAATCGACTGCAAGTCAATCAAAATCCAAAGTAAGTTTTGATACACATTCAATGTCATTTCAACTAAATTCATCTGGGGAACACAGATCGCGTAAAAGCAAACGGGAAAGTTCAACACGTGTCACTAAACAGCATACTCAAGCTGAACGTAGAAGGGATAAAAATATATCAAGTGATTCAAATAAAAAAGGAAATGAAAACATTCAAAATTCAAACAATTCGGTGACAGAAAAATTTCATCAAATCAGACAAATAAATGACTATCCAAAGGAAAATCTAAGAAAACTGACGCCAGCGCCACTCTATCCAAGGGATAATTATATAGCTCCAGTCACTGCTGACAATGGTGAAGAGATTGATAGTATTGTGCAAAATGTTATAAGACAACGGTATTCTCACGACAGTCTCCAGGAAAAAACTAACGTGACTGTAAATAAGAAATTATGGAGTCCAAACAAAAACACTTATATGTCTCAATTAGATACTGAATTAATGGACAACACCAAAAGGTCTCAATTAGACACTGATTTAATGGACAAAACTTATGAAACCAAGACACAAATAAGATTCGCTCAATCAATTGAAATGAAAAAAACGACAAAAAATTGTGATTCGAAAACAGACGAACAAAACAATGCACACATTGACACCAAACATCTTCGGTCAGATCAATTTGAAAATGGTTTAGATTTTTACGTGGTCATGAAGCGAAAACAGTTTGCTGAGAAAGAAAAGACGAGGTCTCTTAATATCGATATATTAAAGTCTCTCAATCCAGTTAAGGAAGAGGACGTGACTGTAGAATCAGCGTCGGATGACGATAATCTAAGCGTGAAGGCGTCATATGCTCAGGATGATAATTTAGGATCTGATTTTTATCTAACTGCTACAATATTAGGCGAAGAAAACAGAGATGAACCGGATACAGTCGTAGTTGTCACAGGACGTGTACAAGGTCTTCAAGTTAGGGAATACCCACGTGAGCCACTAGGTCGTACAAAGAGGACGTATTTTGACGTAAGTGATGACGAGAAGATAGTATTAAAAGATGAAATACCACAGCCTAAGTACAACAAAAGAAAATTAAAACCAAAGGTAGAGAATATAACGAATGCAGTGTGTGTTGGGGAATGTGTGTTCCAATATCATAATCTTTCACCACAAATATGTTCTTGATATTTACTTTGTGTTGTCTGCTTTGTTTGTGTTTATGTTTTTTTAGGGTCGTTTTATACTAACATTTTTAGAGGACAGTCAAAAGTAGGAGGATTGGTAAGCGCTATTATTTGAACCCACTACAATCACTAAAATATAGTAAAGTGTTGCTATCCTTACAGAGATTCGATAGTTAACATGCATTACATATGTTGATATTGTCTGCTAACTTTGATTCAGAAATATTATTGTTTGTTATACTGCACATGTGATGTCATAAATACCCACGAGTCAATATTGACACTTTTTACACAAAAGGGTCATCTTGTTGCGTAGTTGTGTGTAAAGTTAACCACTGGTAACTGTCTTACTCTCAACACATAAATAGACTCACATTAACATAACAATTATGTAATACCTAATGTGGAACGACTTTTGCTTTTACTTAAATATGTAATAAACATCCACCTCGTTTTAATTCTGGTGGAATGTTGTTTCATTGGTTGTCATACCACATCTCCTTATCTTTATATTGTCAGAATAGATGTTAAATTCTGCTTTTTGTATTGGGTGTTTTAACTTTTAATGCATGTAATTTAAATGCCTGAGCAAATAAGTAAAACAAAAGGGACGATATTTCGTTCCCTATTCTTAATTTTCCTTTTTTGGATGGTGGTGCTTCTTTGGCATCATCTACGGCAATATTTCACAACTAGTTCGCTATGTACGTGTTTGTTGTGACGTTTTTGGTTTTATCAATGTATAACTGGTAAATTATTAAACAAGGGATTTCGTTACCACAAATTACTTAAAACCTTTTCTTAAATTCTTCCTTAGATATAAATATTTGTTTGTAAAGTTTGGTTGCACCTGAAGAAAACTTAGTATGAAATTCAAAACAGTGTAGCTGTGGCCATTGATTGACCCATCAAAATCATCCATTGACTGGGACAATTTACGTGAATGTTTGTCTGTAACAACCACTGTTCATGACGTACCTACGATAGACATTTAAACTGTGGGGTCAACAAAGGTTTCTTAACGCCTTTAATTATAAAATAATTCGAAAAATTAATCAGGAATAACCTTTGTGTTTTGATTTATATAATTGATATAAATCAAAATATCGTGTTATTTCTGATTAATTTTTCGAATTACTTTATTTAGGTGTTGAGAACCTTTGGTGACCCCATAGTTTAAGTGTCTTTAAAAAGTACATAGTGAGCATTGGTCGTTACATACAAACGTTCACCTAAATTGTCCCAGTCAATGAATGAATTTAATGTGTCAATCAATGGCCACAGCTACACTGTTTTGAATTTCATACTATTTCAAACGGGAAAGCACATCCTCATTTTTACGGAAATGCTGTTTACTATGCCCGGAAACTTATCTACCCTCGTAATAAACTTATTCTAAAAGGTTACCAATTCAACACTGTAACTAGATCATTGAATATTGTTTTTATTGGTATTGATATTGATTTTGTGATTAGTAAATTAAAGGCAAACTAAAAATTATTAGTGGTATATTCATATACAATTTCAATCATTCAATACCTGTATCTTGGCATTCCACAAGGTTCTGATTTTCTCTGACTGTTTATGACGTCTTTACGCTAAATTCATTGGATGTTGGATGTGTACTGATTGATAATTTAGTCTTAGATGCATGAATTTATTATTAGTTAGTGGCTTTGAACTAGCTGTCAGAAACTGGGAGTACTCTCAAATCAGTACTTATGGTGTATTTTTGTTGCTGGGATATACAAGTAACCGGCCACGTCCACTCTGTATATTTTTGTTAGATGTATTTCTATTTGTATCCATCTGATGATTTAAGCTTAAAAAGATTTAAGCCTTTTTCAACTGATTTTTATAGTATGTTCTCAATTTTTACTGTTACACCAGTCCCAGGTTAGGGGAGGTAGGGGATCCCGCTAACATCCCGATAACATGTTTAACCCCGCTACATTTTGTATGTATGTCCCAAGTCAGGAGCCTGTAATTCAGTGGTTATCGTTTGTTGATGTGTTATGTATTTGTTTTTCGTTCATGTTTTGTACATAAATTAGACCGTCAGTTTTCTCGTTTGAATTATTTCACATTTGTCATTTCGGGGCCTTTTACGTATAGCTGACTTTGCGGTTTGGGCTTAAGTTTGTTCATTGTTGACGTGACATATAGTTGTTAATTTCTGTGTCATTTGGTCTCTTGTGGAGAGTTGTCTAATTGTCAATCATACCAATAGTCTTTTTTTTAATATCTTCAATACAGCGAGAAAATCAGATGGCCCTTAGAATAAATATGTACTAGTTCAGTGATAAAAAGTAAAATCACAAATATACTGAACTCAGAGGAAAATCAAATCGGAAAGTTCATAATCACATAGCAAAATCAAATGACAAAACACATCAAAAACGAATGGACAACAACTGTCATATTCCTTACTTGGTACACTCATTTCAAATGTAGAAAATGGTGGATTAATGGTTTTATAGCGCTAAACCTCTCACTTTGTACGACAGTCTCATCAAATTCCGTTATATAATATTTACAATGATGCGTGAACTAAATAGACATAATGAATAATATAGTCAAAATGTGGGTACAGCAGTCCTCATCGTGTTACAATTTTAAAAGAAACAATTTCGCGTGTCTGACGTCGGCAAATTTATACGTCACATATTTTTGTCGTTCAATGTTTATACAAACAATTTTAAAATTTCACATGGGCAATGTTAGCATACAGTGTTGAAAAAATCAAAAGTATGTAAGAATTAATTTCAGAAATAGACCGAGACTTAAAATAGTCCAAAAGTTCTATAGAATTTATAAGAATCCACAAATGGTTCACGTGATTAAATAATTTTGACGTTTTTGGTTCCACATACTTTCTTATTTATAAAAGAAATATAACATAATGACATATTATAGAACAATAACATACTGACAGAATCTTTTAAAGTACAGAGTCACTGTATAAGAACCAACGAAACACAAAAAGTCGCATATATAAAACAGACCAGCAAAAATGAAAGATAATTCAAACAAGTTCAGTGATGATGGACGTCATATTTAATTTGTTTATCCACTATATTCAATCAATCAATAATTCCATGGTTTTTATACCTTACGGTTTAGTTCTTTACAGTGAGTTTTGATCATTGTGAAGGTCGTGTTATGGATGCAGAACATAATTATATGCCAACTTTTGTACCATTAAAGAAATAGATAAGTGCGGAGGACAATAGTTCTAGCAATTATCACCATATTGACTGAAAACTTTTTGAGTACAGAGATACCAAAAAACAACAAAAGCATAAAAGAGACGAGCAAAAATGTGGCACAGATCGTAAAATAATATAAGTGTAGAACTTAAACAAATTGCAACAACTTGTTATCATGAAAGCAAAATATTGTAAGGGGCATACATTATAAAAGACGCAATATTAGCATAGTAGCAATTGCAATCTGCTTGTGTTTATTATTTGTTGTCTAACAGATTTGCTGGTGTTATGGGGAGTTAACCAGAGCCATTATCAAAAATAACGACCTACTTCTATCTACAATGTTGTACATATTCAACTCAAGAATCAAATGTATTTCGACTTCCAAAACTATAATATAGTAGTTTCATGAATAAACTCCCTTAGATAGCTATTTTGCTTTAAAACTGTTTTCCATACTTGCAATTTAAATGTTATTAGAACTTAACATATGTAGTTGAATGTTGTAACGGATATGCATGCATGGGAGGAAATGCCTACGATTTTTGGCGCGCCTTGTGTTGGTTGGATCGAATTCTTGTTATGCCGATTGCAATTACATACCATTTTTGTCTGCATTTACATTGAAGTATCACTATGTGATATCGACCGAAAATTAATTTGTTATAATTTAGGCTGTTAGTTTTTCATTTGAATTGCTTCAAATTGCTCATGTCGGGGCGTTATAGCCGACTATACGGTTGGTTTTTTCTCATAGTTGAAGGCTGTACATGTGCCTATAAATGTTCACATCCACTTCATTTGAACTTTGGCAGATAGTTGTCTCATGGGCAATCATACCACATCTTCTTATTATAAATCTGACAGTAAATCCGTTTGCCTATCACAAGTTTGAACCACCTCAGTGTTGTTTTTTTATATATCTCTTATGTAGTCAAGAGATGATTTTTGGGAAGGTTTTGTTGTATTATTTTTCGGGAAATATGATAGATTTTGATATATTCCGTTCTATCAAAAGTGTTTGGACACGGGGTAATTTAAGCAAAATCTACATAGTGACGAGTCTGACGTTTTGACGTTCATCGATGTATCTATTGGTCTCAGTCCATAACAGCTATAATCTTATCTTGACGTACATTTTATATTGAGCAAAGTACTACTCGTTTTCGATAAAAATCGTATCTCGCCCCATTGTTAGCAGTACAAGGGTTAACTTGGAAATGGGGTAAATATACTCCTATACCTATTAAGCAGTTAAACACATTGTTTAAGGTGCGTCCGTTTAACTGTATAGGGTGTATGAATACGCAGCCATGACCAAACAGTATTGGGACGTTAATTCCTATGTCTCGTGTAGAGAGTGTCCAGAACTTTGCATGTCAAACAATACTTGCAGTAATACATTTAGATAGCAATACGTTGTCTGTTTTATGACAAAATGTCGGTCCCTTTCCACAGTACTCTCATTGTTTAATGATAGTCGGAATTGCTGCCCTTGTATAATCTATAAATGCTGTATTTATCCTGAATATACGTGAAATATTTGCCAAGACGAGGTTAAGTAATCGACAATCAATACACGATTGACTAAATATGTATTTACTTGTCAATACAGTGCGTGCATCGAAATAGTTTAGGAAATCAGTAACGTATCCTTCGGCAATGAATAAAGAATTAAATTATTATTATTTGCACTCATGCCACATCTTCCTACTTTTATATATTTAGAAATGATTTTTGTATACATCTTTGCAAGGATTTGTATAGGCTTACTATACAAATCCTTGATCTTTGTGATAATAACATTTCAGTGGTGATATAAACAGTAAAACAGTTGAACATTGTAATTTGATAATTTGATGAATCTTCAATATAGCTAAATGGATTTAATTTGCAAATGTCAATTTTATTAATTGATTTCAAAGATAGATAATGTATTTATATATCGGCATGTCATATTTAAATGTCTCTATGGAATCATCAAATACTTAACTGCGGTTTGATCTATAGAAATAAAATTTATTTTCACTGAATAATAAAAGACCGTATCAATCTATTTTAAATGTGTTCTATTCATCGGTCTGTATATAATAACTCTTGGGTGAAATACTTAACGCCTACCTTAAAGAGTTAAACAGTTAAACGTATATATTTTATCAAAAGACATGCGTCGGTGATTTCAAATTTAATAACATCAATGCAAACGTTGTTTGACTTTAAACTTTTTTTCTTTTTAGTGCATTTTGAACAAAAAATTAGTGTTTTCTGTAATGTCTCATCAGGTTGTTGCTCAAATGTGTTTTATAATGTTGGTATAGTTACTAATAAATAATCAAATTGCCCGAAATAATCAGTCATACTTATATTTTTCATGACTTAATATTAATTCATATTAAATACTTGCAACAACAAAAAACTATATGGAAACTATTTAGCTCCTATTTTAAACCATGTCTTTTTTTTATATTTCAAATTGTTTTCCGATTTTAGATTTACAAACAAGACATACTGTAGGCAATCATCTATAATTATTGTTTGACAAACCGATATAATTATTAAATTATTATTGATTACTAAAAGTTTCTTGTTTTTATGACTCGCGTTAAATTCATTTTACACAACGAAACGAAAAGAACTTGCTCGTTACTGTATTTTACCAATATTTATAGCCACTTGTAAAAAATTGTGTTTTACAAAATAATGAATCGATTTGGATGTCATACTGTTTCTTGATGTTTTGTCACGTGTTATGTCTTGATTCGCTTTGTAAATCAATCTCGGAGATATATCTGACACTACACATTGTATTACATACAATGAAATCGATTGCTCTGATCTATCTACCTGCCAGGCAGGTGATCTCAAAGGATTTTAATTAAATGTATGCATCGGTAAAACAAAGTGCAATTGTACATTAAAGCAATTTACTACCAGTAATTAAGCCTTTAGTTACTGTAATTCTATCTAATTATATAACAAAATTATTTCGTTTTAGAGGCGGAAAATGCACTAATTCTTTTTATCTGCTGGTATTTTAAATACCAATTAATTACTGTTGCAACGTTGTTTATTAAAAAAAATAAGCTTTAATAGTCAAGGCCTTTTGTATTTAGTAAATAGAAGTCGACTTTTAGAAAATAATCCCAAATAATTATGTTATTTTGAATGTGTATTTAACTACATATACATTGTGTTATTCAAAATAATCCTTATGCAATTTATCAATTGTTTTTTTGTTTTATGTTTTATGGTTACACAAGTATGATAAAACTATCAGTTTAAAATCAATTCAAACCGCGATGAACCTAAACAATTAGTCTCGAAAAACACACTCCATGTAATTAAACAATCTTAAAGAAAGATCCAATTTTTAAATTTCAAAAAACTAACCAGGCGTTACATTGGTTCAATATCATGAATACATACGTGTAGATTTAAAGCGTTATTCATATTCGTTTATATGTGACCTAGGCTTTTCCTGAGAATATGTGTAAATATATAAATTTCTGACTGTTTGTATTTTTATAACGGTTTGTTTGATGAGGTATTCATCCATATGATTACCAGCGTGTGACGTAGTGAAAGTGACAGTATATTTCAACCTTATTATTGGCCATACAAACCTGGTTACTAGGGAATAAGCCTTTGACTGGCGGATTAACATATATGTAGTAATTATAACTACGAATGTGTATAGAAAGAAAAATGCTTTAAATTTTTATTTAATCCGGTGGGTGTTTTTATAAGGTAATTCGTATGTGACACGGTTCACTGGACTGTGATGAGCAAGTATAGACAGCACAGCAACACAAGATTATGGCGAATTGAGAGAGATGGAAAAATAAACAAACCGTTAAAACAAAACACGAACAAACAACAGAACGAAACAATAACATGTGGATGTGTTGAAATAATCAAGTGATATTTTTCTGGATTTTAATTAATTTATATACATAGGGATAATAAGAAAATGGCTGAGCGTTCGAGATCTAAGCATAAGGTGAGGTCACCTAGAATGAAAGCTTCACATGTTCAATATGCTCCCGAGGGCAGACGAGGCAATGTTTATATCGACGAAGAAGGTAGGCGGATTTATAGAACATCTGGGAAAAGTGGAAATTCAAAGCGATACGTTGTTATGGATGATGGGGAATTAAAACGCGGTGAACGACCGGAAAAAATTGTATACCAACAGGAGGAAACAGAATATGAAACAATGAGTGAAGCTGATTCAGAATATATGGTCCCGGTACGTCCTAAAGGACCAAATACTTCAACTAGAAGAGTAGTCGAAGAACGACCACGTGTTCTAACAAGAAGAGCTATTGCAGAAGAGGAACGACCCGTACTCAGGACCAGGGAAGGAGATACGATTAGAAGTACTCGCATTTCACGTTCAAGACCCGCGAGTGATTATGTCGTACGGCGCAACAATACTTTGGATAATCGCGAGGAATTGTTTGTACGGTCAGGACGACCAGCTAGTGAAGTTCTTGTTCGGCCTTCACGTGAGCGTGTGGTAACAAGAAGAGTTGTAGATGATTCAAATTTACGTGAACGTTATGTTGTAAGGAGTCGACCTTCTAGTGAAAAACGAATCATTGATAACAGAGAGGTAGAGATTGTCAGAAGACCGAGATCCGAAGAACGTGTAACATATGTTAAAAGGCCAGTATCTGAAGAAACAAATGTAAAATACGTTACTAGGAATAGCTATCGAGACCGACAACCTGTTGGCTATGTTACGAAAGAACAATCAGCTAACGAAAGGGCTTTGCAAAGACAAGAATATATAGAGTACCCACAGGAATACATAGTTCAACGTCCGCCAACACGCGACGTCGGTTGTCAGATGACCACAAATTACGTCATACAACCACAGCCAAAACAGAAAAAACTGTTACGTAATGTTCAAACGCAGACTTTTAAGAAGCCAAAGCAACGAAAAATCAAAACTGCAACACATTATTATCAAAGGGAAACAGTGGAAGTCGTACAGGAACCGGATCCACCAACACCAAGGGAGCCTACTCCTAGAACACCGTCTCCACCACCACCGCCACCACCTCGAATGCTAACGCCTGAACCACCAAGACAACCGAAACCACCTAAAAAGAAGAAACAAAAGAAGGTAATTTTCATTTTTTATGTGGCTAAATATTAACGAACAATTTTGTATGAAGAGTATTATATTTTGTACAAAGTGCACATAGCACACTAATGCTGCTGTAAATATACCAAGTTTCTTTTTCTAACCTAATCCAATAGCATATCACTTCACATTGCATTTTGTACATGTATCTAAGCAATTTTTGTACTAGCCGAAATTTTACTTTTGAAACACCTTAATAAAAGGATATTAAACATTACATTATTGCAAAAAGTAAAATTATGACAAGTTAAAATATAAACATTACAGATACATACAAAACAAACAAGAACTTGTATATAAAAAAAGGCAAACTGAATACGTAATTCGTCTCGATAAGTCAAATGTTGTAGGACCATGTATATTCTATTGATTCTACAATTTTTAAAACTGATTTCAAACTGACGAGTCAATGAAAAATTAAGATTTTTGTATACCTCAGGGTGTACAGAAAGTGTTATAAAAGTTATATATAGATGAGGAAATTACACTAGTCTTGTCAGTAGCTGTTCTTTCTTTATTTTCTGATCTATTAATATAGGAACTAAGATATCAAACTGTAGAAACAAATAGTTTTAGTATTCTTCTTGTATATTATCCTATAATATTTCAGCTACAATGGATGATGTATTTAACCAGAATGATTAATTTTCATGTGGTTTACATTTCGTAGTTCTGATGATATTTAAATTAATTGCTTTTTTATGCTGGAATTGTGGTACTATCAGGTTCACGTTTCAACGAAAAGTGTACAACTTTTTTCCCTTTATTCTAGAAAATAAATCGCAACCAATTCATGTGTGTATATGTGGAGACGAAAATATTGTTACGGTTTTGTAAATTTAAAGCACATTGAATAATGTATCCATACATGTATTGTAAAACAATGTTTAAGTCTCTGTATTGTGGGACACAGTCCCTAACAGCTTTCAGCGGACGAGTTTATTGGTTCTTTGCAAAGGATGCATTACAGAAATTCATAGTCTGAGTGTGTTGAGACTGTTGGACAACTTTGAATGCTTCTAGAGAAGGAGACCATTTTATCTATGATAGGAACCGGTATCCAACAGTGCCAAAGTTACAGGTACAGTTACTGGTACCGACAGTGCCATACCAACGCTTTGTCGCTCATGTGATGCAAAAGCAAACCAGACATTTTTTTTTTCTTATCTTAAATTAGTAATATTATCACTATAGCCATAGAACTTATTTTTCATAGGAGAAAGAAAACTTAGAAATGCAGTTGGTTGTTAAGCAACCAAATCTTCCCGAACCAGTATACGACAGAGTGGAGGTAAATTTTGTTTCCGCTTGTAGAAAACAAATAGGTTTTTTTTTATTTTGTGATTTTTAAGCTATCACACACAGCGTGATTTTTCAAACATTAAAATGCTATCTAATATTGATTGTTTAAGAATAATTGTTTTAAAGAATTCGAATGCATATAATCTTGAAATCATGTTTATTTTAGACTTTTTTTAATATACATCATAAAGAAATATTATTAACCTTATAATAACTCTCTATTTTCTTCATTTTAATGTCTATCATCTAATATCTATGGATACGTGGGTTATTGAGACAAACAAATCATTTCCCTGCGCGACTAGATCATTTTCTTCATTTTTTTTAAACAAAAAAAATCTAAGTTGACTAAATTTCTTACGAAAAGTGAAAGGACCGATAATTTGTGGATAACTCTATATTCTAACCTTCACATACTGTTTAACCACATGTATTTCATGCACCTGTAACCATGATTTTTCTTATGGTAAATAGATATGATAATTGCACCTTAACACACCATTAGTTCAATATTTACTAAATATTTTCCTCAATAATAATATCATCGGTTGGCAACCAAAATCAATATTAACCTATTTGATAATTATGATTGTCAAGTTTGTCGAAGCGACTTCCAAGTTGTTAATAGGAATGGATTTCTTGTAAAACATCGATTTTAACATTAAATAAATTTCTAGGCATTTTTTTTATGTTTCAATCATAAATGTCAATATGTATAGGTGAAAAACGTAATAGTATCCCCCCTCCCCACCAAAAAAAAACTTTGATTAAGTATGAGAGATTTATATCTATAATATCTATCTTGCTTTTCATATACATTTTGTGTATTTGTATATAATATGGTCTACTTGAAGCAAACTCTATTTCTGCCATAAGTAAGAGAAAGGGGAAAACTTCAATTAACTAATCTTGTATTTTCTCTAACCATTTTAAAAATACAAAAGTGAGTGAAGAATGTCAACTATAGTGAAAAGATCAGATACATTTTTCTCTGACCTTTATGGGAAATGTGATTTGTCCTTTGCTTTCCTTTCGAATACATGTAATTCAAAATATAAATTCGGCATTCAATTTAAGTGTGTAAAATAATATAAGATTCTATCATAACAATTGAAGCAAAGGGATTTCTACCGATTTTATTAGGCAGGGGAAAAAATCTTCCTACGATGGGAAAAACTTCTATATTATCATTATTTAAAGGCAAGAATTTTTTTAATCAAGTTTGCCAACTAATTCTTGAACCCATCTCCCTTATTTCTACCAACCCGTGATTCTCTATTCTTTTCTTTCTTTTTTTTTGTTCAGTAAGCTTTGTCCCCCCCCCTTTTCTTTACTCTTTATTTGAAGGCCCCTTATTCTCTATCCTTTGAACCCCATGCACATTCACATATATATTCTATTTTTCCATCACCCACCCTTTTCCAAAATGAGTTAAATGTCTGGATATTTTCCAAATAACACCGAGAGTTGCTAAATCGATCTTCAATAAATATTTGTTCGAAAACTGGCTTACATGTAGGTTTAAAGGCTGTACTTCAACATTGAGGTTTGACTCTCCCAAAACTAGAGCAAATATACATCACCTACCTGTAAAGAATTTGACCTCGTAAAATCCATAAGAATAATAAAGGGAAAATAGTCGTATAGCCTTTAAAGATACTTTCTCAAATCATTTTGACTTCACCTGACTACCGTTAGTTATTTCATAATGTTATGACTTATCCTCTGGAGCACTACAATTCGACAATGACCCCCTCCCCCTTTTTTGTCTAGTTAATCATCAACTAAAATAATTGAAAACTGGGATGGGGCATTTCACAAGAAAAATTTAATACATTTGTTGACAGAAATTTGTTTTGACAACACATCGTTTCTTTGAAATACGTATAGGCGTTTGTAAAATTTTCAATCCCAATTCATCATCGTGGTAAGCAACAATTCGCGACCCATTTAATTTCAAAACAACGTATAAATGGGTGGGGTAGAAAAATACATTTAAAACAAATACGTTTGTATGCATAGTTGAACAATGAATGATCTGTTAAATTCATTGAATAAATGACCCTTTTAAAATGATTCGTTTCAATGCCTTTATAATTTCTTATGCATGCCTGGTTTTAATTCTGCACATTTTTATCCTCAAAAATTACAGATGAAAAGTAATTAACTAATGTTTTTGTTTAAGGATTTAGAAGTTGTAGCTGACTCATCAAAAATTTATTATGAAGCACCTAAAAAGAAAGAACATTTGATTAAGAACCCCGAACCCGATCCACCAACATATGCTTATTACGAACCCTCGGAGTATACGGCGTCTAAGAAAATTGTTCCCACTGAAAAGGTAATTAAAAACACATTTTTAAAACTTCATTATTGAACTTTGTATTTAGTATATGAACTAAAATGGCTTGTTTATTTGGTGAACGATGATTTCTTTATTAGCCGGACAGTTTCCCTTTTTCTGATATGTCGCGTGAGAAAACGGGAGCGATGCGAGATATGTCTTTAACTAGACTGTTACCTAGTGTAATACTGGTCTAACAGGCTAACCAACATTTCTCTTTCAATAATATAAGTCATACATCAAAATAATGTTAATTTAGGGTTAAAATACAAAAGAATCTTGCTTAACTCATTAACACACACAGAGCATATACTAAACATTCTGCTTGTTTCTAGCAAGTTAGTTTGATTTCTTTACTGTTCTTACATTAATGATAGAAACATGCAGATATATATCTGTCACGATCTGCATCAAATTCAAATGAATTTCACGTAGAACTTCTTATTTCTGTAGATAACGAACTATTAACTGAATACAGTCTAGCTGCCTATAATTATATATATATATTTATACATATCTATCTTTAGAAATATTTACCATCTAAACTTTTGAGGAAACCAAAGTGACTGAATATGCTTCTCAATGTCACTTAAATGAGAGTATCCAAACGAGGACAATAAAGCACTGTCCGAAATAGGGATATTTGTTGCCAAACTTGGTTCGACGTCGGTGAACATATTTATTGCAAACCAAATTGGCTAGAGATATATAAAAATAACCTCTTTCCGTTGATATAACCTATTCTCAACTTTTCTGGGAATAAGGAATAATTATTTCGTTTCCTTTCATATAATTCGTGGCAAGAAATGTCTCATGAGCAATTGCTTGCTGTAATGACAGATTAAAAATCATATTTCACGTCTAAAATCAATGTCTGTAATGCTGACTTGATTTTCTTATATATTTGCTTTAACTGATATAGTTTTATATTGATTTTAGTTTTTTTCTTTTTCTTAAGACACACTATAATCAGCGTATTATTTGCTCACGGTATCAAATGAAGGTCGGGCTACAACAGACTGTTTAAGTGCTATAAATGGGCATGTTTCACTGTTTGTCATAGTAGCAACAAAATACGAAACTTACATGTTTGCGTATTTGAAAATCTGAAACAGAAAATAATACATATTGCGTTATTTGAGTGTCTTCGAATTCTAAGATCAAACATTGTAGTATGAACCATTTTATCGGCGACATACATCTTTGATCCAACACTTTTTTAGTAACATAAATGTAAATATATGTAAAGGCATATCTTGTAGAGTAAAGTAGTATCACATGTGCAGTACATGCAAATGCATTTGTATAAATTTATTATTGTCAACTTAGAAACAATACACAAGTGTAGTGAAGTGGGTAGTTATTATATTTTATAACTAATTAAAGGACCAGTCTACGATAAAGGGAATAGTACCGTCCAAGGTCACACTACGTGTTTTAGATTACTATAGAACAAAAGACCCAGACAAATTCTATATTAAATTGGTGCGTATATAGAGCAGAAAAATGCATGGATTTATTTTAATTGCATACCTTTCAGATACATCTAGCATAAACCATATTCAAAACGTCTATATGCATGTTGATAAGAAAAGTTTATCAGATTTGTAGTTTTCTTGCCGTAAAGAAGTTTTGTACTTATATATTTCAATTTTTTATATCTTATGTATAGATATTTTTATTTTACATTTTATTATTGGAAAGCATACCACATCTCCTTGTTTTAGATAGTATATATTACGAACTCCTTATTACTCTATACCCAAGTAAATGGATATGTTTTATGATACTGACGTCATAAAAGACATACTAGTGTAGAATTTAAATATGTCGGGATCGCTTATTTTAATTTCAGCTACAATGTAGTGAATGGCATGATAATTTACCCAACTTGTTATATGAAATTGATACGAAAATTACAAACAAGTATTCCCATAGTTAACCATGGCCAATTTTACGACTGTGTACATGTTTGCATGCTGTTTTTACATTTTTTTTTACTTTTTTGTTGTAAACTTTTAAAAAGTATAATAATAGTATTAGTATTTTGACAACAATTTATGACAATATCTTAATGGAATTGTTACATTATTATTTTTTCATCAATATTAAAAAAAAAAAAAAAGGTATTGTAATTTTTCTAATGACAGTAATAGCCACAAAATTCATTACTACTATGTATGATATTAAAGACATCTTAATGCACGTATATTGCTTTTAAAGAACATGATTTTAAATAAGTAATCGTTTGCTTTAACTTTGATTAACTTGTGTTCAAAGATTTGAATAATTTTATATAAACTATATTATTATTGTTTAAAGAACATTACTGCAGAATCTACTTCCAGTAGTAGAAGTTCGAGCGACAACGAGGTAAAACCTGCAATGCATATTATATACCCAAATTTGCTTTATATTTAACAAATATAGAAAGTACAATTATAGTTTAGTATCGATTGTATGCTATCAATTTAGCATGTATTGTAAAACACCAAATCTAACAATGCCATTCGAAGTTCATTATCCGATTAGCGTTTGTGGTTTTATACTTTTTTTAAAAGCGTTTCTTTGATGATATTTTTTTTATTCAGCTCTATTTCACAAGCTCCGAAGTAACTTTTGTCATTTGACAAGAAATTACAGTTGTACAAGTCTCGTAAATCCATTTCGGAAATACAAATGAAACAAATCCGAAGGTATAGCATGAACTCCAAAATGGAGCGAACCGGATGAGTTGACAGGGAAAGCGTCTTCCGCTGTACCACGTGCCACTAGGGAAATGAAAACACGTTCATTCTGTTTTACAGAAAAATATAGAGATCTAGATTTTGAAATACTACATGTATATCTAGATATTTAATCGGATAATGAATTTCAATGGCATTTTTAAGTATGTTGTAATAGAATAAAGAATACAAATGGGGAGCGTGTAAAACAAAAAATGACTCAAGACCACCAATTGGACTTCAACAGAGCGAGAAAATCCCGCACTATAAGAAAGGCTTCGAAATACTTAGAAAAGAATGGCTAAAATATGGCTTGTCTGCAGTTCAAAACTGGGTTTCCGTCATAGTCTACAGTGGTGCCCAATCTCAGTTTGCTTTGTAGATTACATTTTAATGAAGGTTTTCATGGTTGTTCAACCAAGGCATTCAGAAAATATTTATAGTTATTATTAAGGTTCTTTATTTTGGCTTCTGTGCTCATAGAATGATAAGATATGTGATCGTGGTTTTAAAGTATTATTAACCTGATCTGATGCAGATCAACTCTGAATTCAATGACTCATGATGTTGTTAGTCGACAGTTCAATCTTAACTTTAATTGTTTACAGTCAAACCCTGAATGTTATTGTTTATATCCCTCGAAGTCTACAATTCAATTTTTGATTAAGTATCGTAAGTTTCAAAAGAAAGGTTATAATTACAGGACTAAAAAATGAAAATGGTTTCAGATTTTAGGTGTATAGACCAACAAAAAGAATTGAAATTGATAAAATCATATGTTTTGGTAGGACAGTTTTAATATAATATTTGGCTATAACAAGCAACAGCAAATTTAATTTTGTCTACTGATCCCTGGCGCCCACTATATAATCATGTATAGCAACCTATGGGTGAGATAACTCTTCCAATTTCAGTACTTGTCGGACTAATACCTAGTTAGGAGTTACAGTGGGTTTTTATGCCCCACCTACGATAGTAGAGGGGCATTATGTGTTCTGGTCTGTGCCTCCGTTCGTTCGTTCGTTCGTTCGTCCGTCTGTGCGTCCGTTCGCTTCAGGTTAAAGTTTTTGGTCGAGGTAGTTTTTGATGAAGCTGAAGTCCAATCAACTTGAAACTTGATACACATGTTCCCCATGATAGGATCTTTCTAATTTTAATGCCAAATTATAGTTTTGACCCCAATGTCATGGTCCACTGAACATAGAAAATGATAGTGCGAGTGGGGCATCCGTGTACTATGGACACATTCTTGTTTTTCATTTGTTTTAGCCTGAAAATATATCTAGAATAGAAAACATTTTGTGCATGTTTTCTATGCTTTTATTGTCTAGTTTGCGTTATAGATTACGACGTTAAACAAAGTTCTGTTTGCCTATAATATAGATATAAGTTTTTGTCAACTGCTTATTGAACGTGGGAGTCTATAAATGGCAAAACAAGTTCTTGAAATTCAATACATAAAGGTTTATTCAATACATATATTTGAAATTATAATCCATTTACATTTTTACTAAAGGTTATATAATTCTGCTTACGACAGGCAATTTTAAATTCAAGCTAATACACACTAAATTTTGGCTTACATTCAAGAGGGCCCTCATGGGGTTTTTGATTATGTGATTACTTGGCCGTTTTTTTAATGATTATTTGATTATTAAGCCAAATATTTCATGATTATTTGATTACCTAGGACTGTATTTTTAGTTTATGATTATTTGATTACTAAAGATAAGCAAATTTTTAATGATTATGTGATTATATTGGCAAAAAAATGGTGATTATGTGATTACTAGGACCCCCCCCCCCCCATGAGGGGCCTCATTCAAACATATTTTAAACTCTCAAAGCTTCAAATATTCAGATGATATGTTACAGTGCATGTTTATTAAAATTAAAATCGTTCATGTTAAATAAATTTATAATCATTGTAGGCCACGCAAACTATTCACTAAGTATGAAGTGTGGAACTTGTATATGATATAACTTGCATGGAAACAGCTTTAGATGTGTTTTAACCCGAACAAATGTTATGAACCCATTTGTATTTATTTAATGAGATGTTGAAATATTTTTGCATATATTAACTTGTAATTGACTATCGATTTTTATCCAGAATATTCATACATGTTGAAATTTAATGTCGATTACTTTGAACATTTGCTGTGGACTAAACTGTTGTCGGTTTAATTCTCCTTGAGCTAATATGGGATTAATAAGTACTTTACATAGTTTGAATTGTCTAAATAGGTCATTCTAGCCTGTCAGCTTTAATATTTCAAAAGGAGTTATTTTGAGCTTTAAGAGAAATCCTGATTCTCACGTAAAAAATACAACTGTAACTGCTGCTTTAGTTCAAAACATGTTTTAAATTTTTCAATTTTATCATTTTGAGTAATTTAACAGAAAACATACGTATAGTTATAACTGCAAGTCTAAACTCACAAGTTTTGCTATGATTGCTATTTTCATAAAACTTGCTTGAGGTGCAGGTGTTGGTGTATATTTACGTTGTCCGTTTTTGTGAAGGTCTATTCACATTGTTAATGTTATTTTTAAGAGAGTTATCACAGCTGACAACTTTTACACAGTACCTCTAAAAGGAAGCACAACATTTTATGGACCGTTTTTCAAAAAAGAAAATACATACCCTCCGAAACGTAGGTCGTCAAAGAATAGAAAGAAACGAAAACAAACGCCGACTACATATGAACGTCCACGATATGTTGAAACTGCAAAACGAGAGAGAAAGAAGCACAGACACGTTTCAAAGTCGACTCGAAAAAATTCTGAGGATTCTGTTCCACCGCTTCAGGTTGAAACTTACTTGAAAAAAGTTCCTGTTCTAATTCATGATTATGGCAATATTCCACGGTCATCACTTAAACAATCTGGTACCCATTCGATGAAGAAAACACGTGGTCATGTACAGATTGATGAATATGGCGCCAAACTATCACATGGGCCTTCATTTTATATGAATGACAGTAAAAATGGCAAACTCAAATCTTCTGGCGATTATAGTAATCATTCGACCCTGTTATATGTAAATCCAGAGACGGAAAAGGTTGAACCTTTGAAATACTCCGGGGAAATAGAGGCCCAGTTAAAAGACAAATGGAAGTGGAACGAACAAGAAGAAGAACCTAGATACGTAGTGATTCCAGGGTTTGATGATCATTCTAAATCTAGAATAAAGGAAGTGATCGACAATACTAAAAGACAATTTGACGACGACCCATTAGTTATAGTGGAAGATTCCAAGTTCCCAAATAGAAGAAAACTGAGTTTAAAAAGTCAGTTTGACATGGATGACACTTACTTAACTCCGCTTTCTCGTGGACAACAAACAGACAAATGGGTAAAACAACGCACGAGCTTATTGCATGTTTATTTACGCAAATATATGCACTTTAGAAAAAAATCAATGTATTGTAAACTTGTATCAATTTTTTTTCATGAAAAAATCATATCAGTAAAAAAATTATACAATAAATTAAATGCTTTTGTTTTAAAATATAAATTCTTGGTCATATCTAATTAAGATAATGTATGATTCTCAACGACTTTAAAATTAATTAATTCATTTATTTGTTTATAGTTTGTGATAACAGATATGATTTTTTCATTCTTTTAAAAGTTATTTTTTACATAAATAATGATAAAAATGATATTTAGTACAAAAAAATACAAATTTTAAAATATGTTTGTTGTTGTTATTAGTTGCTTGGTGATAATGGTATGCTGCTGTTAGTTACATATGTTACAGTATATAGCTAGAATTTACATCTGATACATAGAAAATTAATCAAAATCTCATGTAACCTTCTTTAGCGCGAATTGAAACCACACTAATGTCCATATTCAGCATCATAGCGCTATAACACCTACCATACAGTTGTACGCAGTGCATGGCTTTATAGTCAAGTTGTATACCTGTGTTATCCATGCTTGATTGTTGCATGTTTTGATGTTTATATGTATGCTCGCATGGTCCTATTTCATGGTATTGTCAATAGATATGAGAATTGTGTAACTACATGTACTTTGATATTAAAAGACGAAAAACATACTATGATACACTGTTAGATCCTAATTCTTTTTATATCTAAATATTAGTAGAATCATTATATTTATTCATTTTATTTTACCTGATTATATCAAAGAGAAAACTGAATATGTATGTAATTATTTACGTCATTTTTAACAATATGATGACAATTTACAGTTTGTCAGAAGCTTATTTAATGAAAATTTTGAATCAAAACAAAACTTTATACAAATATCTCGATTTCTCATTTTCGAGGAAGAAAAAAATTGCTGCAAGCAATTAATAAATACCCTTCAAAAGTTTAACATTTTTATACAAATATCGATTACATTAAATGTACAGCAAACACTTTTATTGCAACAATAGGTTAAGAAAACAACAGAGGAAAAACCGAAAAAGCAAAAGGTAATACGAATTGCATGCAAGGTTCACTGCACAAAAAAACAAATGTACCATCATGATACATGTATAAAATCGATTTGATTTCAACATGTGTGAATCTGATGTGAATGAAATGTATCCTTGCAAATTTTGATTTAAAAAACGGTATACCGATGAACTCTTAGTGCTATAGACTTTTTCTTATTACCGACTTTTGACTCCTAAATTTATAGTTTTCGACAGAATACCTACTCTGTGGTATGACACTCTGGTTGTCGGTAAAGTACGAGTAACCAAAAGAAGTAAAATGAAGGAACAATTTAGGTAGAAAATGAACTGTATTTCATGTTTTCTATACATAACAAAATCATTTGGAAACAATATTACTTTTGCGTAAATTGCATCGATTTGACTTCTTTTAGTTGATCTCACTTAACCGAGTACTATATTGTCCTAGTTAGCAAAATCAAATGTGTTGTTTATATAACTAAAATCATTGTAGATTGACTTGTGAACGTATGTTTTTTGTTTGTAAGATACGAAATAGAAAAGCAATATTAATGGTATGAACAACATATATATAAAGATGATATTAACGTTGTATGTAGAAAATATCAAATGAAAATATGCACATACTAATAAATGATGTAATTGTTCATACACTGGCACTGTTTTCGTTGGTATCACAGTTGCGTTTGATGTAAATATAGCTTTTAGCATGACCTTTAACAAAAGGCATTGTTTCATTTTATTTCATTTGTAGCTAGAAACCCCTTGTTGTTAGACTGGAATGTAGTAGGACATTCATGCAATAAACTTTACATTGTTATGTTACAAGTTTGTACCGAATGAACATTTACTAATATTTCAAGCTTGTACAAAACCAAATTATATTACAGGTTTGATAGTTTATAACATTGAATTATAACTTACTGTTTGATTGTATATTTAACTAAAATTCAAATCAAATGAATTGAAACATTTGAAATCTATGTAATAAATATTATCTCAAGACAAAACAACTTAGAAATACAGAATCTGATAAGTGAGCGAAAAGGTGTTTTTAAAATATAACTGCATAATTATTATCAATCACTTTTGTCATTAATTTTACACGCCTTAAAAGATTATCCTAGTTGAAGTGGCAAAAACAAATTGCATTTTGGATCTTAAATGCTATTAACCTTTTTACTTCGTTTGGCCTTTTTTACGACTTTTTTTTTGAGCGTCACTAATGAGGCGAGTGTAGACGAAACGCGCATTTGGCATATACAATTTAAAGTCAGGTATCTAATCAATATATTTATTTTGTTTTTCTGTTTCAGCTTAAAGGAAAAGCACATATGGTACGTGTTGGAGGGGGTTGGATGAAAGTTGAACACCACAGGCATCATCATACACCATTGAAGATTTACGAAATACCCCGTGACGCAAATGATGACAAGTTTCTCTATATAAAGTCGAGATTCAATACCAACAAAAAAGAAGTTCCAATAGCATACAAAAAATATAGAGAAGAAATAGTGCGTGGATGAATTTATCAAAAATAGTTCAGGAACGTAAATGCTCAATTATACACAATTTAAGCAAGTTTAGCAAAACTGCCTAGTTTTCCTGGTTAGATATATGAACATAGTGAACAGTAGATCTTTATTTATATGGATACTTATCTTTGTGCTTTGTTGGAAAGCTCATGTCTCATACTTGAATTCTGCACCAGGTGTCCAATTATCAAAACGAGGCATCACTATGGAAACTGATGGATTATGGTGTTCTTGTTTTATAGAGTTGTAGGACTAATGGTAGAAAGTTTCCCGTTCAACTAAAATTATTTAGAGGCATCATATTCTTATGCTTCAATACAAACAAATATATATTTAATTAAGAAAGAGTGAAAGAAAGTGTGTGCGTAGAATGTTTAGACAAAAAAGCATGAATTGTAAGTTTATGCCTACAAGAGGTTTGAAACCTTTTGAAAAAAATGTGATAAAATATTTTGTGATATCCCTTCCGATTTATTCGCCTTTAATTGTTATTTTATGTTGTTTTTGTTATATCTAATACATTTTAGTCTAATTTTGTTGTTTAACTCCGTCCATATTTTCTTGGTTTTTGTAAGAAGTAAAATAGTCAAGAACTTGAAGAACATTTTTCCAACCGGCAACCCCTTTTTCAATACGGGACAAAACTGCCAGAAAATATATCAAACTTTGTATAGACATCAATTATTGGATACACAAAATGATATGACTATATTATGATATATGCGTTGAAAATTATAAAAAAAAATGTAAAAAGTATGAAAAGCATTTGTAGAGGCAAAACATACGTTTTATTTTTTCTCATTTGTAATGATGAATCTTTGATCCGTTTCCACATTCCGTTCATGTGTTGGTGCTGACAACAGTTCTTGTTCTTGGAGGATTATTTTGTACTATTTATTAAATATATTTTCTTGACAGATAATAAAAGATTCTAACCTTCATTTGTGTTTCGTATTTATGATATTTGTTTGGAGACAACACTATATATGTAAAGCTAATAAAATATTGGTCACTGAAAAAGCCTTCAAGAAATACTAAGCAAACTCCGAGGTGTATAGTTAACTTTAAACGGCCCTGATATGAAAAAATGTGAAAAAAATTATACAAGGAAACAAAAATCAAAATAATGAATGAAAAAATAGGACAGACCGGGAAAAAAAACAGAAAATCAAAATACTTCCTGCATGTGAATTTTAAACAGTAGAGCACGTTAACAAGGATTAATTGTAGATGGTATATTCAAACCTTAGTGGAGAAGGGACACCGATAACAAGATAACATTAGGATAATTTACAGGCGGTAATGTAACGTATTAGATAGTGCACTAACCCCAAAATAAACCGTCAGTATACTTCAACGGACAGAAAGAAAAATATCGTAACAAAAAAGAAAAGCCATTTAGCAGGATTTTTATACGTCTTGTAGCTGTTAACAAATAACTTAAATATCAGTAAAAGAGGAGCCAAAGGCC